>NC_134828.1:105814703-105918599 GCF_004210375.1 Tachypleus tridentatus
AAAAACAAATATAGAAAAACTTTTGCAATATACCGGCCATTAATAACAAATTCAATTGGCGAGTCAAGGTCCCAACCACCCACAAGCAGGGCCTAGAAGATGAGAAACAATTACATAAAATATCAAGATATTGAATAGATAGAATATTTAACAAGACCTAAGAAGGAAAGGAATCCAGATGGAGACTGGATTTTTAGAAATCAAGAAGAAGAAGCAGAAGGCAAAAAAGTAAGGCAGACAAACACAACTAAGGACATTAAAGTAAGACAGAGAAAACACAACTAAGGACATTAAAGTAAGACAGAGAAACACAACTAAGGACATTAAAGTAAGGCAGAGAAAACACAACCAAGGACATTAAAGCAAGACAGAGAACACATGAGGAAATTAAAGTAAGGCAGAGAAACACAACTAAGGACATTAAAAGTAAGGCAGAGAGAAACACAACTAAGGACATTAAAGTAGCAACAGAGAAACACAACTAAGGACATTAAAGTAAGACAGAGAAACACAACTAAGGACATTAAAGTAAGAGTAGAGAAACACAACTAAGGACATTAAAGTAAGGAGAGACACAACTAAGGACATTAAAGCAAGACAGAGAAACACAACTGAGGACATTAAAGTAAGGCAGAGAAACACAACTAAGGACAGCAGCAAGGCAGAGAAACACAACTGGGACATTAAAGTAAGGCAGAGAAACACAACTGAGGACATTAAAGTAAGGCAAAGAGAAACAACCATGATTGACAAAAGTAAGGCAGAGAAACACAACTAAGGACATTAAAAGTAAAACAGAGAAACACAACTAAGGATACAAAGTAAGGCAGAGAAACACAACCAAGGACATTAAAAGTAAGGTAGAGAAACAACAAAGGACATTAAAGTAAGGCAGAGAAACACAACTCAAGGACATTAAAGTAAGCAGAGAGAAACACAATGAGGACATTAAAGTAAGCAGAGAAACACAACTAAGGACATTAAAGTAAGGCAGAGAAACACAACTAAGGACATTAAAGTAAGCAGCAGAGAAACACAACCAAGGACATTAAAGTAAGGCAGAGAACCACAACTAAGGACATTAAGTGCAAGAGAGAAACACAACTAAGGACATTAAAGTAAGGTAGAGAAACACAACCAAGGACATTAAAGTAAGGAGAGAAACACAACTAAGGACATTAAAGTAAGGCAGAGAAACACAACTAAGGACATTAAAGTAAGGTAGAGAAACACAACCAAGGACATTAAAGTAAGGAGAGAAACACAACTAAGGACATTAAAGTAAGGCAGAGAAACACAACTAAGGACATTAAAGTAAGGCAGAGAAACACAACTGGGACATTAAAGTAAGGCAGAGAAACACAACCTAAGGACATTAAAGTGGCAGAGAAACACAACCAGGGACATTAAAGTAATTAGAGAAACACAACTAAGGACATTAAAGTAAGGTAGAGAAACACAACTAAGGACATTAAAAGTGGCAGAGAAACACAACTAAGGACATTAAAGTAAGGTAGAGAAACACAACTAGGACATTAAAGTAAGCAGAGAAACACAACTAAGGACATTAAAGTAGACAGAGAAACACAACTGAGGACATAAAGTAAAAGCAGAGAAACACATGAGGAAATTAAAGTAAGGCAGAGAAACACAACCAGGACATTAAAGTAAGGCAGAGAAACACAACTAAGGACATTAAAGTAAAACAGAGAAACACAACTAAGGACATTAAAGTAAAACAGAGAAACACAACTAAGGACATTAAAGTAAGGCAGAGAAACACAACTGAGGACATTAAAGATTAAACTAATTTATACTAGCAACAACGAGAACTAGAAAGGAAAAAAAAACTCGAAAAATTAATGGATTACTTATGAAATAGAAATGAAGTTGGTAAGGAAGATAAAATGAAATGTTATTGGTTGACAAAAAATAGACTACGCCAAAAAAAGAGTTTTTCGTGAATAATGAAACCAGATAGATAAGCGACTGGAGGAGCATATGCCTAGCAGACCAGACATCAGCTACAGTCTACTGCTGTTATTCGTTTCATTATACAAGACATTAAGACTATTACTTTATATGCATTGCAGTTATTGACCAATTTCCTCTGGTTATCGCTTGCGCCCATTAATCTTAACGTGCTCTCGGTGAACAATGCAAGAGAAATTCCAGTCAGTGGTCTCTCTCTGTATATATATATGTGTGATTGTAATTTAAATGAATCGTTACAATCTCCGCTATTGCATCATGATTCTAATGAACAGTAAGTCGACTCATTAACGACGGAAAACCTAACACCCAATCTTGAGTTCACTCATAATTCTGGTTTAACAACAAAGCTTCTGATTTCGAGTTCCTCGGTGGGACGGAGGTAAGTCTACGGATTTATAACGTTAAAATCAGGAGTTCGATTCCTCTCGGTGATCAAAGTCAAAACCCCATTTTGTGGATCTGCTTTGTAAATACACATACGGCAGGTTTTGTTTAATAATACGACTTAGTTCGCAAAATTCTTATTAAACGTGCATTTCCAAAGTATAGGTATATATCAAACGAAGAATATCTTTTCGTGTCAGTGTATAACGTGAAATTCTTATCGGTGATTGGATTATGTTTTGTTTGTTTGTTTGTATTTGGAATTTCGCACAAAGCTACTGAGGGCTATCTGTGCTAGCCGTCCATAATTTAGCAGTGTAAGACTAGAGGGAAGGCAGCTAGTATCACCACCCACCGCCAACTCTTGGGCTACTCTTTTACCAACGAATAGTGGGATTAACCGTCACATTATAACGCCCCACGGCTGGAAGGCGAGCATGTTTTAGCGCGACGCGGGCGCGAACCCGCGACCCTCGGATTACAGCACGCCTTCGCTTGGCCATGCCAGGCATGTGATTGGATTAAGGATGTCTGATTTACATGTTTTTTAGTGAATGATATCCAACTGTTATTTATTTGCCACGTTAAGTTTTGTGTTAAAATTGTTCATTAGTCACTTTTGAATGCCGAACCATTTCTAATGTTAAGGAATAGAGAAGGAATTAACCATAAAGTATCACTTACGCTTTCCATAAATTAATGAACCATCATGTTGGAGATCAGTTCATTAAACAAAATATCAGGAAAGAAATGTTAATACTGTTAATAACTATTAAATATACACTAAAGTTTAATCCTTTCATAAAACATTACATAAATCCATTTGTCCCAGTTCTCACTTCTCTGTCTGGCATGGCCGAGTGGTTGGAGCAATCGACTGGAAATCATAGGTTTGAATTTCCGTCCAACCAAATATGATCACACATTTACGATTGGAGCATTATAAAGCTATGGTCAATCCCACTATTAGTTGGAAAAACAGTTGGCTTTGAGTGTTGAATACTAGTTGCCTGTCATCTTGTCTTTCATTGCTAAATCAAGGACAACTAATGCAGATGGTCTTCATGTATCTTTTCAATTCTCCCAAATTAGTAACTTTAAGATCAAAAAACGTTTTCGTAGTTTCAGTATAGTTTTTCTGTTGTTTTTGTTTTACTTGCAACTGGAACTGGTTTTAAGATTTTAAGCTATTACTCATTCAGTTTATGGGAAATTAGTTTCGGTCTTTAGGTTTTATAACTTCAGTACAGCGGTATGTCTGCGGATTTACAACACTCAAAATCAGGTGCTCAGCAAATAGTCCGATGTGTGACTTTGCTATAAGAAAACATTACACAAACCTCAACGTTACCTTATGCTATATATGGTCTGAATGACCAGTTCAGTTAGAAAGAAAACTAAATGAAAAGTTGAGATTTCCCTAAGGCTTAGATATAAATTAGATCAACTGGTTAGAGTGAAAGACAGTAAGAAACAATCGCTCCTACCTTGGTTGCAACAAATAAATATATACGTAAACACAAACTACTATTGCATAATCGAAATGTATTTTAAATTTGAGGGAATAAATATATCTTTGAGATTTTTCTACACAAGGATACTTGAGTATTCAAATTACTCCTTTATTAACTTTATATTGTGTTATTTTATTTTAATATAAAAGAAATAAAAAGAGTTTATAAAACGTACATTATGTTTCTCTCAAGAAAGCGACAAAGACACAAATACGAACATGTTAAATTATATATGCTGATATACTTTTAAAACAACAGGTGGCGCTAGCATTACTCTAAAGTTTTTCTTGTGGTGAATACCAAAGCAAACGAGACTAGGTAATTCATATTCACGTCACAGTGATAAATATTGTTGTGTAGACTGTTATAGCGGAACATTTATTAGTGTGAAGGATTGTTACAATAAAATGTTTAAGCAAGGGACTGCACTTATTACCATAAAATGTGTGTTTATGCAAGGAATTGTTTTCGCAATGAGCTATTATAAGGCTCAATTAGACTATTTATTGAATTGCATTTATTAATGTAAAGGACTATAGTAACATTTATTAAAGTATATGATAACGTAAAGAACAATGGGACTAGATTACAATAGTGTTTCTTGTCCTAATGGGCATTTTACTTTAAAACATTATTTGCACTCACTTTCATTTGTTTTTCTACCCATCAACCCTAAAAACAAGGCAAGAAGCCATCGCTTCGGTATCACACCAGAAAGTGACCATCCACCAAGATGTTCATCTTTCTTCTTTCTGCTTCAGTCAAAATAGTTCTTCAAGTGCTTTACCACTGGCATTAGTTTAAACTTAAATCCATTCTCTGTACTTTTGGATAATGCACGAAGTCATCGTTTAGTCATAGTAACTAGTAGTAATTAAAAATAAATCATAATTTTAATGTAAATGATGTTATCATTACCCTTTCAATTTAATTATTTTTAGAAGAAATCTATTATTCCTTTAAAAAGCATCAGTACAGAAGCTATTTTCCAATAATAGATAAAAATTACATGACTGTAACCGTTACAGTGTAACGTTTATAATACTCACTTTTTTGTACAATATACAATCGATGTCCTTAGGGAACCAACCCCCTATATTATGTATGAAGTAAAAGAGAGAGAGAGAAATCAATACACATTATATTAAATTTCATTACACTCATTTGTAGAATACACTAACTTTCAGTCAAGGGCACAAATGTCATGAAATGAGTAATAAACTCATTTTGTAAATGTGAAATGATGTAAGGATGACAGTGACAAAAATGATGCAAACAAAAAGATGGGAATGATACACCTATACGTAGATCATTCCTACATTACTATCAGCATTAAAAATTATTATTACACTGTAAACTGCATATTTGAATTTAATATTGCTGCAGATAGAAGCTGTATATACCTGACTCTTGGTATGCAGTTTATTTATCATAATGTCATCGTCATGTCAGGATGGGCATCAACGTATTGTAAACCAAGATTCTAGAATTTAAGTATAAAGAAAACTAAGTTATGTCTTGATTATTATAGACTATTACAGACTCGTTACGAGATTGGTCAAATTAACCGACCCCATATCCATTTTGTACTCTTGCATTTTACAGTGTAACGTTGAATGTTAATACTTAAAGTCAAGTAGTGATGATCGATGTATATCTGTATCATCCCTATGTTCTTGTTTGCATTCTTTTTGGCACTGTTATCCCTACAATATTTTGCATTTACAAATTTTTTTATTACTTGTTGTGTGTATATAACCGTGTATTTCTTAGCGTCAAATATATCATTAATTAACATTAACTAATTATGTTGGAAATTCCTGTGGCGTTATGGTATTTATAAGTCTAGTTTCGTATTATCACATCACGTCCTTTAGTTTCTGAGAATATAAAATAAAATAATGCAATATTAAACATGGTCAACCGTTAAGATCATTATAAAAATATTTAAATAAATAAACAGCTCGTCAATGACCCTTTTATACGGAATACGTGACTTATCAGGATTACATACTACTTATTTTTTCTCTCGAACAATCTTAAAATATTCTATTCTCGGTATAATATTCTAACACCTACAATATAGAGTATAGTGCGTACTGTGAAAGACAGAAGACTTCCACGGGTTATGCACAAAAATTAAAATGAATGTTGCCAGTTCAAACTTTCGCCTATTAAAAATATATAGATGTAAATATAAAGAAAAAGGCTTAACGAAATAAAAAAAATAAATTTAGAAATATAAGTGCGAAGTATAACCTAACCTCGCTAATTAAATAAGTAAAATTTGTGAAATCTATCTTGATCAAAAAAGTTGGGTGTATTGTTTGGTATTTATGGGCAAAGCAACTAGTCTAACCGCGCCTGACTAACAAAGACGAAAAAGTGCAGTCGAAGCAATCAAACTTTGTTATATTATTTTGTGAGCCAATCAAAATTCAGACCATTCATGAAATGAATTCGTGGCGTACTTATAGAATAATTATTGGTAAAAATCAGACAGATTAACAACTGCTAATATATAGAAAAGCCAGTGTATTTTGATAGCACCACGCTCCAACAATGGCTTTTATGTCATATTGTTTAGCAACAAAGTATAACCTAATATTGTTGTTAGTTAATGCACTGAAAGTATAAAAGGAAATGAATCGACAAGAAAACTGGAAAAACATTTGTTGGTTTTGTAATTTAGTCTCCGTTGATTAAAGAGGTTTCTTTTTTTTATTAAAAAACGTTTATGATATAACAGAAAATAGCTTAATTCAGCAACTATTTAGGTTAAAATTGAGCTGATGTTTTATTACTTTTATGATAAATTTCATGAACTTAGCTCTAGGCTATGTGATCCAACACTATCTTTACTATAGGCTTATTTTACCAACACTCACTACACTTATAAGGTTTCACGCCATCACCACCCTCATGGTCCCCTTGCAACCCCGTCACTAAAATATTAATGAGCAGTGTGCGTGTATGTTTTCTTATCGCAAAGCCACATGAGGCTATCTGCTCAGTCCACCAAGGGGAATTGAACCCCTACTTCTAGCGTTGTAAATCAGTATACTCACTGCTGTACCAGCGGAGAACATTAATGAGCAGCCAGTAATAGAACCATTCTATCTGGATAAATGTATTTTGGTTTTATGACTGGGTTACATTGAGACAATTATCCTTAAATATATATTTATGAAAACGTCAAATAATTCATAAATAAACACGATAAAATGTTGGATTGAAATCTAAAGAACGTATATATAACTAGATTTTGTAAATCCGACTTTTCAAAAGCCTTTTGTAAAAATTAATTTCTGTTAGGCAAATTCGTTAAATCGTTGTAGCTCAAGATAAAATTTAGTAAACCAGAAATATGGTTAAAGCTTATTCCCAGAAGAACTTGTTAAGACTTCCTATTTTCATTGGAAAAGTTACTTCCATAAATTAAGAACTTTTATTTGCTAATTTGATAATAATACTGAGATTGGTACCATGACTTACTGCCATCAGCTAGATACGTCTGTCTTGTGGGAGTTTCCTTTAATGAAGGAAAGATTAAATAAATTGCAACCTTGATGTAGTCTTATTGCAGGTGAACATGAAACATTACGTTATGTGAATACGACTTTTAGGTGAAAACAACAGATGCAGCTGCCTTGCTAGTTCCATAGATTCCTATTAATTTTATGTTATCGTTTTCTAAGAACAGTACCAGTAAGTAGGAATACTTTGGTGACAATAAGATTTATATTTTGCGAAAAAATCTTATCTTTCTTAAATAATACCGACCATAAAAAACGTGGTAACGCGTTGATACAGTTCCCGTGTGGCTTATCAGTAAGTTTCAGGGCTGACAACGCTAAAAATAGTGTTTCGATACCTGCAGTGGGCGGAGCACAGATAGACAGTTGTGTAGCTTTGCGCTTAATAAACAACAAAATAAGTGTTCAGAGTAAGTAATAAACTTTAAAATTATAAAACATGTCATGGAAACTTGTGATGGGTAAACTGAATTATTTTTTTTCTTTAGGTCAAAGTTCGACGGCTGTTCAATATCCAGTGTTCAAATTTCATTCGGTGAAATCTATTACTTGTTCTTTCGCTCATAATAGCATGAAAGAACTTTTAAATTATTCATCACTACTCATTTTAAATTCTCAGAAATTTAAAGTTACGAACATTTATTTCATTTTTCCCTCCGTAAATTATCTGTATTCTAGGTGTTATTAGCACGCAGTAACGTACATACTCATATAAATAATAACATTACTAAAGTCACTTTGAACAGAGTGAAGAGTTTTCAAAGATCTTCAGTGAATGCTACATCAGTATATGATCTCAGAACACCTCAATGTTAAACGATATAAGAAATAAATATTTACACGCACTGTCATTTTTACACAATCGCACAACTGTTTTTAACTTATATCTAAGCCTTTATCCTATCAGTAATCTTCCTTCGCCTGAGCAAAATGGAAACTGAGCCTGTCTGAATGGCAGTAGCAGATGAAAACTGGTACATTCACAAATAGTACGAGATGGAGTGCAAGGAAAGGAACGAATATGAAATATCGACCTAAAAGGATAGTGTAGCGTACTGTTAAGAAATCGATTTGTAAAGTTTTCATTAAACTACGCAGAAAGAGTAGAATTATTGATTTGTTCTCTATTTACACAGTTGAGGCAAGTCTCCTTTTGTTCCCCTTTCTTCGTCTGATGCTCTGCTGGAGTAACCCCTATCCCACAGTTTTGAAACATTTCCCTATCGATAATGTCACCCTCAGTAGAAGGAGGGTTGAGTGACCGCACGCGAGCGGCTCGTTTGAGGGCAGTTTAACGACTCGTCATTTCTCAACTGAAAGTAGCTACCTGTAGTCCAAGAAGCAGCCTTACGCTTCTTGAAGAGACCAGATGACGAGCTATTTGTTTTTGGAAAACGTTTTCCATCGTGTTTCGTAAATTACTAAAACAAAGGACGAAAACGAAATTTGAACTTTGAAAACTTGAATTAAAATACCTTTCTGTGCAGAAAACGCTACGGAAGGATTGAAACTGATGGGTCGACCTCTATATGTAAAGAAAATTATTAGAATTCAGTAAAAATTTTCTTTTAAGATGAATACGAACGAACAGTTTCGATCTTTCTTTTATTAACTCGTAATAAACAAGAACTGAAGAAGATATAAGTAAATCATCTGGAAATTTGGAAACAAAAAATAGCGATTGCATGTTTCCTGTTAGCAATAGTTTCATCATAACTAAATAACATAGAAACTGAATTCATCAGAACTGAAAAACAGATTAACTGTATATTTCCGTATTTGTTTGTTACTTTGTTTTTACAAGACAATTTATCGGCTTATCTACTGTTTATACAGTAAAGTTGAATTGCGATAATTAGGTGCGTAGCATTTTAAACCAAAGTTTCGATGATATTTAAACCATTAGGAGAAGAATTGCTCTAATTAACAAGAATTATGGTTATTTGAATGATTTTTCTAAACTGTATAATTCAACAAAAGTGCCTGTGTTTTGGTTCTTCAGTATGAAGGTTTATAACACAAGAAAGTGAAATAACAAAGACTTCGGAAACCTATTTAAAGTAAAAATGTATCTGAAGACGGCTGGTAAGGGGTATTAAAATAGAGTAGAGAACAACGTTTTGACCTTCTTGATGACCGAAGCATAAAGCGGTTTCCTTGGTTCATTATTAATATTTCACTGGAGCACAAAGCGGTTTCCTTGGTTCATTATTAATATTTCACTGGAGCACAAAGCGGTTTTTGGTTCATTATTAATATTTCACTGGAGCACAAAGCGGTTTCTTTGGTTCATTATTAATATTTCACTGGAGCACAAAGCGGTTTCCTTGGTTCATTATTAATATTTCACTGGAGCACAAAGCGGTTTCGTTAGTTCATTATTAATATTTCACTGGAGCACAAAGCGGTTTCCTTGGTTCATTATTAATATTTCACTGGAGCACAAAGCGGTTTCCTTGGTTCATTATTAATATTTCACTGGAGCACAAAGCGGTTTCCTTGGTTCATTATTAATATTTCACTGGAGCACAAAGCGGTTTTGGTTCATTATTAATATTTCACTGGAGCACAAAGCGGTTTCGTTAGTTCATTATTAATATTTCACTGGAGCACAAAGCGGTTTCGTTAGTTCATTATTAATATTTCACTGGAGCACAAAGCGGTTTCCTTGGTTCATTATTAATATTTCACTGGAGCACAAAGCGGTTTCGTTGGTTCAATATTAATATTTCACTGGAGCACAAAGCGGTTTCTGTTAGTTCATTATTAATATTTCACTGGAGCACAAAACGGTTTCCTGGTTCATTATTAATATTTCACTGGAGCACAAAGCGGTTTCTGTTGGTTCAATATTAATATTTCACTGGAGCACAAAGCGGTTTCGTTGGTTCATTATTAATATTTCACTGGAGCACAAAGCGGTTTTCTTGGTACATTATTAATATTTCACTGGAGCACAAAGTGGTTGTATATGAATCATTACTTGTAATAACCGTTAATATAAATTGTATTATTATTTGTATATTAAAATACATTAGTGTTAAAAATAAAATTGTTTTATCAATCTTATTGGCAAATACAAAAAAATTATGCAAATAAACATTCAACTAACTTCTAAATTGAAATTAAAATTTCCGATTATTTGAAATTGTAATACATAACGTATGTAGCGTAACAGGTCGGAAACTTGTCCGGGTTAAATTATAATACGTAACAGAATACTAATTACCCAACCAACCACTAATATAGAAACATGTTGGCTCTTCGTTATTTTAAATTGTGAAAATCTTAAAAGACTTTTATTTAATGATAACAAAATTTTATATATGAGCTACAACCTGCTCAGCTTCTCATAAGTTGTTTATAATAAAGCGGTGATTCTTTAAAATGTAAATGATTTTTTTAAAGTTTTTTTTTTCACTTTCGATCAATTTTCCGTTAATCAGACTCAATGATCTTCATCTCTTAATCAGACTCAGTGATCTTCATCTCTTAATCAGACTTAATGATCTTCATCTCTTAATCAGACTCACTATCTTCATCTCTAAATCAGACTCACAATCTTCATCTTTAATCAGAATCAATAATTCATCATCTTAATCAGACTCAATGATCTTCATCTCTTAATCAGACTCAATAATCTTCATTCTTAATCAGACTCATTATCTTCATTCTTAATCAGACTCAATGATCTTCATTCTAATCAGACTTCACATCTTTCATTCTTAATCAGACTCACTATCTTCATCTCTTAATCAGACTCATAATCTTCATTCTTAATCAGACTCAATGATCTTCATTCCAAATCAGACTCAATAATCTTCATCTCTTAATCAGACTCAATGATCTTCATTCTTAATCAGACTCAGTGATCTTCATCTTTAATCAGGCTCAATGATCTTCATCTATAAATCAGACTCATAATCTTCATCTCTTAATCAGACTCAATGATCTTTATCTCTTAATCAGACTCAATGATCTTCATCTCTAAATCAGACTCAATATCTTCATCTCTTATTTTATCTCCTTTTTAAACTATTACTATTTTTCTTCAGCATAGCTTCAATTTTAAACATTCGGTATTAAACAACAACAACAATAAAATTAGCAAGTAAAATATCAAGCTTCCAGTAATTTTTTACTGATTACATTACTTGTGGGCATGATGAAGAATTGATTTGTTTTTAATTTCAAGCACAAAGCTACTGAGGGCTATCTTCGCTAGCCGTTCCTAATTTAGCAATGTAAGACTAGAGGGAAGGCAGCTAGTCATCACCACCCATCGCCAACTCTTGGGCTACTCTTTTACCAACAAATAGTGGGACTGGCCGTCACGTTATAACGCCCCCACAGCTGAAAGGGCGAGCATGTTTGGTGCGACAGGGATTCGAACTCGTGACCCTCTGATTACGAGTCGAACGCCTTAACCCACCTGGCCATATTGGCCAGCGCTACACTATGGAATTTATTTTTCTTTTAAATCACTATTGATCTTGGCAAGAGGTCTCGTGATATTTTGTAACCTATTTGTTGAACTTTGCTTCGTTCGATGATACACTGTATTCAGTATACCTAAAAAGCTGTAGCCAGTTTTTCTCACTTTTGGCTTCGAGGTATATGCTCAACGCAGAGAAATAGGTTTCGTTTGTGAGCAATTTTTCCTTTACGGTCTTTCTAATAGTTTTAAATATTGCTACAGTAGGCTTACGTTAGTTGAGAGTCCCATAGCAACAATTAATAGAACAAAACAAAATATATCATGAAAATTATTTACCACAAAAATTCACCAAAGGGACAATTTTTATTTATAAATATGGGAAGCTGTAACCGGTATTAAAGTGCTAATGATTTATTTTGACCCCGCCAATTTCTAGAGAATAAGTGTAAGTTGTTTTTGTTTGTGTTTTTTATTGAGTTTCACGCAAAGCTACACGAGAGCTATCTGCGCTAGCCGTCCCTAATTTAGCAATGTAAGACTAGAGGGAAGATAATTAGTCATCACCACCTACCGCCAACTCTTGGGCTTCTCTTTTACCAACGAATAATGGGATTGACCGTTACTATATAACATCCCCACGGCTGAAAGGGCGAACATGTTTTGTGTGAGAGAGACTCGAACCCAAAACACTCGGATTACGAGTCGAGTGCCTTAACTGGCCAAATCATTTCGACAAAAGGGATGAAGTAAGATGTACATTTTTTGAAAACTTATCAGAAACTATAGAATAAAAATATTTTCTGCGAACGGCGTTCATGATACAGTAAATCGTTCAAGGGCTGTAATGAACAAAAACAATACAACGCTACAACTACGATCAAACAAAATTAATTTATTAAAATAGAGCAAGAATCATAAAAAATAAAGCTTTTGAACAACTTCAAATTTTATCTCTTAGAAAGCTCCCGGCTAGTACATCGGTAAGTACTAGGGAATTACAACACTAAATCAAAGGTTCGATTCACCCTGGTGGGCTCAGCAGATAGCCCAATGTGGCTTTGCTACAAGGAAACACACACATAATCTCCAAAATTTAGGCCCGGCATGGCTAGAGGGGTTAAGGCGTTCGACTGATAATCTGAGGGTCGCGAATTCGAATCGCCGTTGCACCAAACATACTCGCCCTTTCAGACGTAGTAGCATTATAATGTGACGGTCAGTCCTAATATTCGTTGATAAAAGAGTAGCCCAAGAATTGGCGATGAGTGGTCATGACTGACCGCCTTCCCTCCAATCTTACCCTACTAAATTGGGGACGGTTAACGCAGATGGCCCTAGTGTAGCTTTGCGCGAAATTCATAAAAACAAAACAAAAACAATCTCTTAGAAAAAACAATCAGTTAACCTGTGCCTGGCTAGAACTAGGTTTTCGTGTTGTTAAACAGCACAACATAAATCTCATTGTTATTAATTTTAATAACTAAAGGAATTAGGAGGAACGAACCAGAAGAAGTGAAACCTAATTCCAAAATAAACATAATTCATCCTCTTCTCAATATTAATACAAGTATCGAGTTTCAATCAGCAATAATTCTAACTATTAATTGTGAACTAATTAATATCATTAAAGGCTTTTTTTACTTAATAGTTAGGCCACAAAGTTACATCTCATGTGACTAGCTATTACCATAAATCTACCTTTTTACTTTTTACAACATTAAATATCTGTACGCCACTGCAGGGCCCCGCATGGCCAGGTGGATTCAGGCGTTCGACTCGCAATCCTGAGGTTCGCGGGTTCGAATCCCCGTTGCACCAAACATACTCACCCTTTCAGCCGTGGGGACGTTATAATGTAACGGTCAATCCCACTATTCGTTAGTAAAAGAGTAGCCCAAAAGTTGGCGGTGGGTGGTGATGACCAGCTGCCTTCCCTCTAGTCTTACACTGCTAAAGGTACGGCTATCGCAGATAGTTCTAGTGTAGCTTTGCGCGAAATTCAAAACAAACCAAACGTCACTGCTAGGGAAAGCTTATGACAATTTCAAATTACAAACTTACTCGGAATTAATTTTACTCTAGCTAAAAGTTGAGTTAGTGCTTTAATATAACTAGAAATTCATAATTGCACAAACCGACAGAGGGATTTTGTTCGTTTGTATGTTTGAAGTAAAGGAAAAAGCTACACAATTGACTATTTGCGCAATGTCCGCTTCACGCCCGGTTCCAAGCAATGTGTATCCGCAGACAAGTTGTGACACGAGGGAGACATAATAGAAGGCATATAAATGACCGTTAAACAAATACATAACAAAACAATAATGAAATTTGCTCTCTCATAAACTGTGTTATTTAGTTATTATTTTCTTTATTCTACTTCAAATACAAAGCTCTTGTTTATATTCTCTAAGCAATCACCACACATAAAGAGTCCTAAGTGAATAATAAATACGTCATACCCGTGCGTTTGTCTGGGCCCGACATGGCCAAGCGTGTTCAGGCGTTCGACTCGTGATCTGAGGGTCGCGGGTTCGCATCCCCATCGCGCCTAACATGCTCGCCCTTTCAGCCGTGGGGGCGTTATAATGTGACGGTCAATCCCACTATTCGTTGGTAAAAGAGTAGCCCAAGAGCTGGCGGTGAGTGGTGATGACTAGCTGCCTTCCTCTAGTCTTACACTACTAAATTAGAGACGGCTAGCACAGATAGCCCTCCAGTAGCTTTGTGCGGACTTCAAAACAAACAAACAAACAAAGCGTTTATCTGTCCAAAACTCTTTTTTCGATCGTAAACAAATTTTTATCGTTAGGAAGGTCTTTGTCATAAGACTCTGGACTGCATATTGGCTTTTCAATTCAGAATCGCCTTATTTGTTTTTGGTTTAGTCAAAGTTTTCAGTATAACGATAAAGGGACGTGATGTCGTTTTTATCACGTGACGACTAGCCTCACTTTCAATTTTAGTTTTTCGTTTGTTTGTTTTTTTGTTGTTGTTTGCAATGTATTTCTCACAAACAATACGTGACTCGCGGGTAACTTCCTAAGAAATTAACAGACACAAAAAACAATTTCTCTATTTATTTAGGTCTAAAATATAAATGTGCAGTTCTTTCAAAACCACACGTTTATGACTTCATGAACACGCACTCGGACGTTTCTGCACGTGCAGATCAGTTTGTCATAACAGCATTACGCGTACTTTACTTTACAATAATTCTTCTCACAAACAGCTACAAACACTTTCCATGCTTTTCGTACTTTGATTTTTTCATCATTTCTGTGAATTTCTTTACTCGTAAAACAGTGACATATACTGAGCGCTCATAACTGTTTCATACACTATTATAAATACCATTACATTACGTTTTTGTGTATTTTATGTATAATTTAATTAAATACAGTCGGTTACGTGAATCTGTTTGTCTGATCGCGTAAAGTCTTTTTTTTACTTCAAATGAACCAGTATTTATCGATCTGATACATAATTCCTGCACGAAAGCTTGACTTAAGGGGTGTACGTGAAAATGACATATTGGAAAACTTAAAGAGTGAGAAATAAAAACCACTGTAAATGTTTAGATGAGCGTTGGACTCGTAATCTGAGGGTTGCGGGTTCGAATCCCGGTCGCACTAAACATGCTCGCCCTCCCAGCTTTAATATATAATGTCAGGTCAATCCCACTATTCGATGGTAAAAGAGTAGCCCAAGAATTGGCGGTGGGTCATGATGACTAGTTGCCTTCCCTCTAGTCTTACACTGCTAAATTAGGGACGGCTAGAGCAAATAGCCCTCGAGTAGCTTTGCGCGAAATTCAAAACAAACAATGTTTAGATGAGTCACGGATAGTTTCTAAACAATATTTTGTCGCTGCTTAACATTAGTATGGAGAAGACATAAGCTGTAGAGCTAATTATGTCTAAGAACGTCTTATTTAATACAAATAAATAGTACTATTATGATTTATTTTGTTAAGTTATTAACTTGAATTGAAATGTTTTATGTTTTGTTTTTTCGTTGTTGTTGTAAACTGTATTTGAACAATGAAACTAAATAATCATTGTAATCACAATACTCTTATTTAGCCACATACATAGATTTGAAAGTAAATGCTAAAAGGGTTTTTAATATACCCTGCTGGCCAGAATCTTAAGGCCAATGAACGTAAAGAAAAATATGCATTTTGCTTTGTTAAACTCAACCACTTATTTGAGTAGAGTTTCAAAAGATGGAAATAAGAAAAGGAAAAATAAAAATAAAAAATTTTTTAACATTTAATAGGGAAAATGTGAACACTATGAAATTATCCTAAATAGAAAGTTTGCCCCACTCCTCAATGCAGAATTCTTTCAGCTGTGAGATGTTTAAGGGGTTTCTTGCATGTACAGCCCGTTTCAAGTCACCCCACAGCATATGAATGGGATTAAAATCTTGGCTTTGACTCAATCATTCCAGGACTCTCCATTTCTTAGTTTTCAGCCAGTCCTTGGTGGATTTACTGGTATGTTTTGGGTCATTGTCGTGTTGCAGGGTCCAGTTCAGCTTCAGCTTTAATTTTCTTACAGATGGTCTCACATGATCCTCACGCACCCTGTGATACACAGAGGAATTCATGGTGGATTCTATGATTGTGAGCTGTCCAGGTGCTGCTGCAGCAAGGAAGCCCCAAACCATGACACTTCCACCTCCATGCTTCACAGTTGGTATGAGGTTCTTTTCCTGGAATGCTGTATTTGGTTTACGCCAAACATGTCCTCTGTTCTGGTGTCCAAATAATTCAATTTTGGACTCATCTATCCAAAGAACATTATTCCAGGGGTCCTGGTATTTTTCTACATTATCTCTAGCAAACTTCAGTCTGGCCTTTTCTAAGAGAAAAGGTTTCCTCCTTGCACACCTCCCATGCAAGTTAAACTTGCGCAGTCTCTTTCTGATTGTAGAGGCATGCACTTTCACATTAACAGCAGCCAGAGTCTGCTGTAGGTCCCGTGATGACATGTTAGGGTGTTTGGAGACCTCTTTTAGCATCTAGCGGTCTGCTCTCGGAGTGAACTTTCTTAGACGACTAGAATTGGGCATGTTGGCAGTTGTTTTGAAAGCCCTCCACATGTTGACTATTTTCCGGACAGTGGAATGGCTGATATCAAATTATTTTGGGATCTTTTTAAATCTCTTACCAGATTCATAAGCTGCTACAATTTTCTTTCTGAAGGCCTCAGACAGCTCTTTTGCTCTCACCATGGTGCTCGCTCTCACTTCAACAGTCAGGAGCACACCAAACTAAATGTCTGAGGTTTAAATAGGGCAAGCCTCATTCAAAATGCTAAGTAACGATCTTCTAATCATGTGCATCTGGTGTGATACACCTGTGTGTGAGTTGAGCCATTTTAAGTGGGAATAAATGTGGGGGTGTCCTAACTTTTTTCCTCAGTTATAATATGCATTTTTGTAGAATTACATTTACAGAAGATCTTGAAAAGTCTTTTCTTCAGTTGTTTAGTTATATTCCTATAATCTCTCAGTATAGTTAAAATTGATATTAAATATCTACATATCCAAAAATGTTACAAAAATACACAGGTTTTCATAGGGTGTCCTAAATTTTCACATGACTGTACATGAAGATACAAAAAAATTTTAAGTACAATTGTCTTGGTTGTTTGTTTGTTTCTTTTTTAAATATCGCGCAAAGCTACACGCGTGCTATCTGCGCAAGCCGTCCCAAATTTAACAGCGTAAGACTAGAGGGAAGGCAATTACTCTCCACCACTCACTGCCAACTCTTGGACTACTCTTTTACCAACGATTGACCGCCACATTATAATGTTCCCACGGCTGCAAGGGCCAGGCCAGTATGTTTGATGTGATTAGGATTTTGAACCCGCGCCCCTTGGATTGCGAGTCAAGCGCTCTGACTTCCATGTCGGACTTTAATTGTCTAAAACTAGAAAGACTAGTCCAAATGTCGCTTCATTTTCAAACCTAGGGTTACTTCAACCCTGTTCATTCATTTGATAAGCACTACATATGTTCCTAGCCTTTAGTGGCACAATGACATGTATGCAGTCTTACACGACTAGAAATCGGTTGAGCAGAGAACAGATAGCCCTTTGTTTAGCTTTGTGTTTAATAACAAACGAACTTGTTCTACTAATTTGTAATATGCAGAAAATATTATACCCTATTCTTAAAGATAGAAAAACATATACTCTGTTTTCAGCTATGTATTATTACTAGTTCATGAATAAAGATAGAAAAACATATACTCTATTTTCAGCTATGTATTATTACTAGTTCATGAATAAACTTACTAAAGCATCAATTATACGATTCATTAAGAGTTAAACAATTGCCTTCTCTTATAAGTAAAATCATATGATACCCGTCAGTTATTTTCCTTGTTAAAAGTGAATTAGTTTAGTTTATTATTAGAAATAGAAAAACCCCTACTTGTTTAATAACGCCTTTAGTTTATTATTAGAGATAGAAAACCCCTACTTGTTTAATAACGCCTTTAGCTTATTATGAGAGATACAAAACCCCTACTTGTTTAATAACGCCTTTAGTTTATTATGAGAGATAGAAAACCCTACTTGTTTATTAACACCTTTAGTTTATTATGAGAGATAGAGAACCCTACTTGTTTAATAACGCCTTTAGTTTATTATTAGAGATTGTTTGTTTGTTTTGATTTAAGCACAAAGCTACACAATGGGCTATCTGTGCTCTGCCCACGACGGGTATCGAAACTCGGTTTTAGTGTATAAGTCTGCAGACATACCACTGTGCCACTGGGGCAATTAGAGATAGAGAACCCTACTTGTTTAATAACGCATTTAGTTTATTATTAGAGATAGAAAACCCTACTTGTTTAATAACGCCTTTAGTTTATTATTAGCGATAGAAAACCCTACTTGTTTAATAACACCTTTAGTTTATTATTAGCGATAGAAAACCCTACTTTTAATAACGCTTTTAGTTTATTATTAGCGATAGAGAACCCTACTTGTTTAATAACACCTTTAGCTTATTATTAGAGATAAAGAACCCCTACTTGTTTAATAACGCCTTTAGTTTATTATTAGCGATAGAGAACCCTACTTGTTTAATAACACCTTTAGTTTATTATTAGAGATAGAAAACCCCTACTTGTTTAATAACGCCTTTAGTTTATTATTAGCGATAGAAAACCCTACTTGTTTAATAACGCCTTTAGTTTATTATTAGCGATAGAGAACCTCTACTTGTTTAATAACGCCTTTAGTTTATTATTAGAGATAGAAAACCCTACTTGTTTAATAACGCCTTTAGTTTATTATTAGCGATAGAGAACCCCTACTTGTTTAATAACGCCTTTAATTTATTATTAGCGATAGAAAACCCCTACTTGTTTAATAACGCCTTTAGTTTATTATTAGCGATAGAGAACCCCTACTTGTTTAATAACGCCTTTAGTTTATTATTAGCGATAGAGAACCCCTACTTGTTTAATAACACCTTTAATTTATTATTAGCGATAGAGAACCCTACTTGTTTAATAACACCTTTAGTTTATTATTAGCGATAGAAAACCCCTACTTGTTTAATAACACCTTTAATTTATTATTAGCGATAGAGAACCCCTACTTGTTTAATAACACCTTTAGTTTATTATTAGCGATAGAAAACCCCTACTTGTTTAATAACACCTTTAGTTTATTATTAGAGATAGAGAACCCCTACTTGTTTACTAACACCTTTAGTTTATTATTAGAGATAGAGAACCCCTACTTGTTTAATAACGCCTTTAGTTTATTATTAGAGATTGTTTGTTTGTTTTGATTTAAGCACAAAGCTACACAATGGGCTATCTGTGCTCTGCCCACGACGGTATCGAAACTCGGTTTTAGTGTATAAGTCTGCAGACATACCACTGTGCCACTGGGGGCAATTAGAGATAGAAAACCCTACTTGTTTAATAACGCCTTTAGTTTATTATTAGCGATAGAAACCCCTACTTGTTTAATAACGCCTTTAGTTTATTATTAGCGATAGAAAACCCTACTTGTTTAATAACGCCTTTAGTTTATTATTAGCGATAGAGAACCCTACTTGTTTAATAAAGCCTTTAGTTTATTATTAGAGATAGAAAACCCTACTTGTTTAATAACGCCTTTAGTTTATTATTAGCGATAGAGAATCCCTACTTGTTTAATAACGCCTTTAGTTTATTATTAGCGATAGAAAACCCTACTTGTTTAATAACGCCTTTAGTTTATTATTAGCGATAGAGAACCCCTACTTGTTTAATAACGCCTTTAGTTTATTATTAGCGATAGAGAACCCCTACTTGTTTAATAACACCTTTAATTTATTATTAGCGATAGAGAACCCTACTTGTTTAATAACACCTTTAGTTTATTATTAGCGATAGAAAACCCTACTTGTTTAATAACACCTTTAGTTTATTATTAGAGATAGAGAACCACTACTTGTTTAATAACACCTTTAGTTTATTATTAGAGATAGAGAACCCCTACTTGTTTAATAACACCTTTAGTTTATTATTAGAGATAGAAAACTCTACTTTTTTAATAACACCTTTAGTTTATTATTAGAAATAGAAAACCCTACTTGTTTAATAACACCTTTAGTTTATTATTAGAGATAGAAGACCCCTACTTGTTTAATAACACCTTTAGTTTATTATTAGAGATAGAGAAACCCTACTTGTTTTATAACACCTTTAGTTTATTATTAGCGATAGAAAACCCCTACTTGTTTAATAACACCGTTAGTTTATTATTAGAGATAGAAAACCCCTACTTTTTTAATAACATCTTTAGTTTATTATTAGAGATAGAGAACCCCTACTTGTTTAATAACACCTTTAGTTTATTATTAGAGATAGAGAACCCCTACTTGGTTAATAACACCTTTAGTTTATAATTAGAGATAGAAAACCCCTACTTGTTTAATAACACCTTTAGTTTATTATTAGAGATAGAGAACCCCTACTTGTTTTATAACACCTTTAGTTTATTATTAGAAATAGAGAACCCCTATTTGTTTAATAACACCTTTAGTTTATTATTAGAGATAGAAAACCCCTACTTGTTTAATAACACCTTTAGTTTATTATTAGAGATAGAAAACCCCTACTTGTTTAATAACACCTTTAGTTTATTATTAGAGATAGAGAACCCCTACTTGTTTAATAACACCTTTAGTTTATTATTAGCGATAGAAAACCCCTACTTGTTTAATAACACCTTTAGTTTATTATTAGAGATAGAGAACCCCTACTTGTTTAATAACACCTTTAGTTTATTATTAGAAATAGAAAACCCTACTTGTTTAATAACACCTTTAGTTTATTATTAGAGATAGAAAACCCCTACTTGTTTAATAACACCTTTAGTTTATTATTAGAGATAGAGAACCCCTACTTGTTTAATAACACCTTTAGTTTATTATTAGAAATAGAAAACCCTACTTGTTTAATAACACCTTTAGTTTATTATTAGAGATAGAGGACTCCTACTTTTTTAATAACACCTTTAGTTTATTATTAGAGATAAAAAGCTCCTAGTTGTTTAATAACGCTTTTAGTTTATTATTAGAGATAGAAAACCCGTACTTGTTTAATAACTTCTTTAGTTTATTATTAGCGATAGAGAACCCCTATTTGTTAAATAACACCTTTAGTTTATTATTAGAGATAGAAAACCCTACTTGTTTAATAACACCTTTAGTTTATTATTAGAGATAGAGAACCCTACTTGTTTAATAACACCTTTAGCTTATTATGAGAGATAAAGAACCCTACTTGTTTAATAACACCTTTAGTTTATTATTAGAAATAGAAAACCCTACTTGTTTAATAACACCTTTAGTTTATTATTAGAGATAGAGAACTCCTACTTTTTAATAACGCTTTTAGTTTATTATTAGAGATAGAAAACCCCTACTTGTTTAATAACTTCTTTAGTTTATTATTAGCGATAGAGAACCCCTATTTGTTTAATAACACCTTTAGTTTATTATTAGCGATAGAAAACCCTACTTGTTTAATAACACCTTTAATTTATTATTAGCGATAGAGAACCCTACTTGTTTAATAACACCTTTAGTTTATTATTAGCGATAGAAAACCCTACTTGTTTAATAACACCTTTAGTTTATTATTAGAGATAGAGAACCACTACTTGTTTAATAACACCTTTAGTTTATTATTAGAGATAGAGAACCCCTACTTGTTTACTAACACCTTTAGTTTATTATTAGAGATAGAGAACCCATACTTGTTTAATAACGCCTTTAGTTTATTATTAGAGATTGTTTGTTTGTTTTGATTTAAGCACAAAGCTACACAATGGGCTATCTGTGCTCTGCCCACGACGGGTATCGAAACTCGGTTTTTAGTGTATAAGTCTGCAGACATACCACTGTGCCACTGGGGCAATTAGAGATAGAAAACCCTACTTGTTTAATAACGCCTTTAGTTTATTATTAGCGATAGAAAACCCCTACTTGTTTAATAACGCCTTTAGTTTATTATTAGCGATAGAAAACCCCTACTTGTTTAATAACGCCTTTAGTTTATTATTAGCGATAGAGAACCCCTACTTGTTTAATAAAGCCTTTAGTTTATTATTAGAGATAGAAAACCCCTACTTGTTTAATAACGCCTTTAGTTTATTATTAGCGATAGAGAATCCCTACTTGTTTAATAACGCCTTTAGTTTATTATTAGCGATAGAAAACCCCTACTTGTTTAATAACGCCTTTAGTTTATTATTAGCGATAGAGAACCCTACTTGTTTAATAACGCCTTTAGTTTATTATTAGCGATAGAGAACCCCTACTTGTTTAATAACACCTTTAATTTATTATTAGCGATAGAGAACCCCTACTTGTTTAATAACACCTTTAGTTTATTATTAGCGATAGAAAACCCCTACTTGTTTAATAACACCTTTAGTTTATTATTAGAGATAGAGAACCACTACTTGTTTAATAACACCTTTAGTTTATTATTAGAGATAGAGAACCCCTACTTGTTTAATAACACCTTTAGTTTATTATTAGAGATAGAGAACCCCTACTTGTTTAATAACACCTTTAGTTTATTATTAGAAATAGAAAACCCTACTTGTTTAATAACACCTTTAGTTTATTATTAGAGATAGAAGACCCCTACTTGTTTAATAACACCATTAGTTTATTATTAGAGATAGAGAAACCCTACTTGTTTTATAACACCTTTAGTTTATTATTAGCGATAGAAAACCCCTACTTGTTTAATAACACCGTTAGTTTATTATTAGAGATAGAAAACCCCTACTTTTTTAATAACATCTTTAGTTTATTATTAGAGATAGAGAACCCCTACTTGTTTAATAACACCTTTAGTTTATTATTAGAGATAGAGAACCCCTACTTGGTTAATAACACCTTTAGTTTATAATTAGAGATAGAAAACCCTACTTGTTTAATAACACCTTTAGTTTATTATTAGAGATAGAGAACCCTACTTGTTTTATAACACCTTTAGTTTATTATTAGAAATAGAGAACCCCTATTTGTTTAATAACACCTTTAGTTTATTATTAGAGATAGAAAACCCTACTTGTTTAATAACACCTTTAGTTTATTATTAGAGATAGAAAACCCTACTTGTTTAATAACACCTTTAGTTTATTATTAGAGATAGAGAACCCCTACTTGTTTAATAACACCTTTAGTTTATTATTAGCGATAGAAAACCCTACTTGTTTAATAACACCTTTAGTTTATTATTAGAGATAGAGAACCCTACTTGTTTAATAACACCTTTAGTTTATTATTAGAAATAGAAAACCCTACTTGTTTAATAACACCTTTAGTTTATTATTAGAGATAGAAAACCCCTACTTGTTTAATAACACCTTTAGTTTATTATTAGAGATAGAGAACCCCTACTTGTTTAATAACACCTTTAGTTTATTATTAGAAATAGAAAACCCTACTTGTTTAATAACACCTTTAGTTTATTATTAGAGATAGAGGACTCCTACTTTTTTAATAACACCTTTAGTTTATTATTAGAGATAAAAAGCTCCTAGTTGTTTAATAACGCTTTTAGTTTATTATTAGAGATAGAAAACCCGTACTTGTTTAATAACTTCTTTAGTTTATTATTAGCGATAGAGAACCCCTATTTGTTAAATAACACCTTTAGTTTATTATTAGAGATAGAAAACCCCTACTTGTTTAATAACACCTTTAGTTTATTATTAGAGATAGAGAACCCCTACTTGTTTAATAACACCTTTAGCTTATTATGAGAGATAAAGAACCCCTACTTGTTTAATAACACCTTTAGTTTATTATTAGAAATAGAAAACCCTACTTGTTTAATAACACCTTTAGTTTATTATTAGAGATAGAGAACTCCTACTTTTTAATAACGCTTTTAGTTTATTATTAGAGATAGAAAACCCCTACTTGTTTAATAACTTCTTTAGTTTATTATTAGCGATAGAGAACCCCTATTTGTTTAATAACACCTTTAGTTTATTATTAGAGATAGAAAACCCCTACTTGTTTAATAACACCTTTAGTTTATTATTAGAGATAGAGAACCCCTACTTGTTTAATAACGCCTTTAGTTTATTATTAGAGGTAGAAAACCTCTACTTGTTTAATAACTCCTTTAGTTTATTATTAGCGATAGAGAACCCCTTCTTGTTTAATAACACCAAAGTTATAGGCCTGCTTCTAAAAAATTAACAAACAAAAATAATTTTTATCAGACATTTCAAATCTTTTGACGCTTCTCAGAGGTAACTGTGGAACTGGACCTTTTCACCTTCACTGCTGTTAAAGTATATTGCTAGATTAACCCTAGCATGAGTTAACCATCGTATTGCAAAAATTGAAATTGAATTTCAATTGCTGCGTTTCCTAAATTTGCAGGTAATGAAATACTTTAAATATCAATTGTTTTTTTTCTATATAATATCCTTTACATGAATCTCTCTCATTAACAAACTGGTCAATTTCCTGAATAGAGATTCAGTTACACTTTCTAAATGTTTAGTCGCACAAGAACTTATTCTAAAATGTCAGCATAAAATTCAAATCTTACGAATCATCAGACGCTTCTCTCTCTCTCTGTTTTAACCTATTTTAACATGTTAATTACATATATTTCATACGGATTATTTTATCCTTATGTTCTTAAGCTGTTAAAGTGAATTATAGCATAAGATTTTGTGTCTGTTAATTGTATTTTTAACAAGCAAATAAAACGAGTAGATTTTAATATGCATGTTTTCTATTATAATAGTGAAAAGGACGAATTTCTTTCTAATAGCATCCTTAAATTTTTTTAGGTTCATATGTTATTACTAAATTATAAAAAGAGTTCATTGCTAGAGATAATACATTTAAGACATCTATTAATAAGGTACATTCTAACTAAACTGCCGAAAAACAGACATTTAAAGTAATCCATGGTTGCGATAAAATTGTATTCAATAACTGAAAAAATTAGGGTACAATTTTGTCACTAATTACAATTACACTGTATTATTTTATTCTGTCACTAGAGGGCAAACATTTTTATTTGCTTAATTTGTAAGAGATCTGGAAAAAAGCATATTTTCAATTAGAGTTCCGAGAGTGATAAGGTAAAACATTTTACAGAAAAAAACGCGCAAAAGTTTTTAAAAAATGGTTAATAAATGTGTCTAATATTAATAATACATACATGTTAAATAATAATAACACAACACATTTAAACTTTAATATTTATCTTCATACAGGTTTAACTTTGAAAATGTTACAATTTTCAAAGAGATTTTCTGTATGGCGTAAAAGCGTTAAAACTTTCAAATCGCGTTAAGCCTCATTATAAAGGTTGTAATACACAAAAATAAACGCAGATACCTTTCACATTTAAAAAAAAATGATTTCTCCACATAGTTTAAGTTACTTTCCCATCAAGTACTCCCCTCCCCCTCAATATAAGCAGTAACATCAAAAGAAAGCATCTACAGATTATTTCTGACCTATAGAATCCTAAAATTATGTTAGGAGAGTTAAACCAGTGAGTTACGTTAAGGAAATGTTTGTCTTATATTTTATTTACATATTTGCTTCAGTTATAACATGAGTTTTCAGGTTTAAAACATAAGCCAGTAATTATAATATCACATTATATTTTGAGCAGTTATTATTTGCAGCTTCGTAAAACTCATAATCCTCTTACGCTAACTTGATACCACTTGGGAAATCATAACAGAAACAAGGATTGGTAGACGCATTTCTTTTCTCTGGTGTGGTACCATTTCGGTATTGCTTGATGATAAATAAGTCAGATCCACCATTAACACATATCCTAGCAATATTACACTACATAACATTTAGAAGTTAACAATAATAATTAACACATTATACCTGTATTCTAAAAATAATATAACATTCATGAATTATCAATTGTAATTTATGAGCAAAACGTTCGTCTGTTTGTTTTTGAATTTCGCCAAAGCTGCACGAGGGCTATCTACGCTAGTCGTCCCTAATTTAGCAATGTAAAACTAGAGGGAAAGCAGCTAGTCATCACCACCCCCCGCCAACTCTTGAGCTACTCTTTTACCAACGAAAAGTGGGATTGACCGTTACATTACAAAGCTCCCACAAATGAAAAGGCGAGCTTGCTTGGTGTGACGGGAATTCGAATCCTCGACCCTCAGATTACAAGTGCTTTATCCACCTGGCCATGCTGGGCCTATATGAAACGAATGTTCTTCTGAAAATATAATGTTCTACATTGGTAATAATGTAATATTTTGCGCGTTCGCGATGGTAATTTGTATATGATACATATATACACACACATCTGTAATACTGTAATATTCTTTATGTTGTCCATAGTAAATGTATATGATATATATATATGAATACTATAATATTCTACACTTTGTCAACGAGACCTTTTATATATATTTTACACGTTGGTAAATATGTATGGTTATTTATATGATTGGTGATAACTTATGTATCAAACATATTCACTTGTAATGATACAATATTTCTGCATTTCTTCGACTGCAAATTATGGATGGTTACTTGTACACAATATACATACACTAGAAGTAAGTTACATAAAAAATCTCAAATTCTTTTTTCAATATTCTAATCTTAAAGTTTATTAAATTATAATTTCGTGTTATTTGCTCAATACTGCCTTGAAATTAGCTTTTCTCCCAGAACAGAACAAGCGGAAGAGATTTTAAGTGGAAACGGCTGAAGAAACTGCGCTGATCTAATTTCTATTTAAGTTACCTACTGACTATCACACGAACGTATCTGCTAACCTTTCGGTCCTCAGTCATTATAAAAAAAGCAATAATGCATCCAGTCATCCCTCAGAGAAAATATAGGTTCTTTCCTTCGTTCGTAGAGGCACCATGTGCGTATGATATGTTTTATAATATATATGCATAAACATATATATTAAATCGTCAGGGGACTTAAGTGAATTGAATATAAGGGCACTAAAGACAGTAATATACTCATTCCTTATTCATTCAGGATAATTCAGGATAACAAAATAGTTTTCTAAGATGGCGTTTGTTATTTGATTATTTCAAATTTTCAAATGGCTGCGCTTTGCACTTTTCGTGTTTTGTTTTTTTAATATGTCAAGAAAAAGAATTCAAAATCATACACAAGACTTTTAAGATACCACACTATGTATCTTTAAATTATATATGAAATAATAACGTTTTAGTTTAAAAAACAACATTAGATTTAATAAACTTTTATTTCGCCCTAACGCGTGTCATGTGAGATTCACTTCATCCGGTTTTCTAACACTTACTTGTTACTTTCAGTACCGGGTGATTTCTTGAAGAATAAAACAAATTATTCTGGTTCATGCGACTGAGAGAAAAACTGATATTACACTGTGTTTTAACATTAGTTTATACCGTTATTTCGAATTTCATTCTCTTTACTTTTAATAAAGGAAGAGCGGTTTATTTTCTCTGCTGAAACTTCGGCTTTCCCATCCTTTATTTCCCAGTGCAATATTCACGTAACTACATACACCATGTCACGTTTTTAAGCGGACGGTTGAATCCTTATGCAATTCAACGTACGCTCGATAACGTGTGTAAATAGAGATTTCAGGTTTTTTAAAGTCCTGCAGTATTCAAATATACAAAACAAATTTCTGTAGCGTTTGAGTTATTTTTCCTATCATTTCAAATGCTCTTCCTGAAAAAGGTCGGATTCTCTGCTTTATTAGTAAAAGTGTTAATACCCACACCAGCTGTTCTGGGACACATTTTCAAACGCTTGTCAACATAACGAAGTAAAATTGATTGTGTATTGAGTAGTAACGAATATCCATATTATTATTACTCTGGAAATATTAAATATTGAATTATATTTCAGAAACGTTAAACTTACAGCCATGTAACGTTGCTTATCGATTTTTCCGTCAAGAACTGGTAGTCTATGACGTGACCATTTGGCCAAAGTGTTGTATAAGATGACGCTCAGATGCAAGCAATAAATACCAAGTACCTATTTCCAGAGACGTCAGAAAATTCACGAAACATGAGTTGAGTTATAATAAAGGGATCAACAGTATAAAGACGTGATATAACAAAAAAAAGTTTGTTTGTTTGTTTGTTTTTATTTCGAGCAAAGCTACACGAGGGCTATCTGCGCTAACCGTTCCTAATTTTGCAATGTAAGATTGGAGGGAAGACGGCTAGTCATCACCACTCACCGCCAATTCTTGGGCTACTCTTTTACCAACGAATATTAGGACTGACCGTCACATTATAATGCCCCCACGGCTGAAAGAGCGAGCATATTTGGTGCGACGGGGATTCGAACCAGCGACCCTCGGATTACGAGTCGAACGCCTTAACCCACCTGACCATGCCGGGCCTGAAAAGAAGTGTGTGTGTGTCTTTTCTTATAACAAAATAACAAAGCAACATTAGGAAACAATGTTTTTTAATTTCGAGCAAAGCTACACGAGGGGTATCTGTGCTAGCCGTCCCTAATTTAGCAGTGTAAGACTAGAGGGAAGGCAGCTAGTCATCACCACCCACCACCAACTCTTGGGCTACTCTTTTACCAACGAATAGTGGGATTGACCGTCACATTATAACGCCCCCGCGGCTCACCGTGTCACTATAGTCAATGTCATTAGGTCCAGTCACGCTTTGTTACATTATCTGACATCTTTGTTTCAGTATCAATAGCCCTGCAGCGTAGTTTCCACTTCAAAAGTCTCTATCGTAAGTTTATCATGTCACGTCCAAAGCACATCCTGCTTGCCTACTACTTTCCATAATCTGCCTAGTGTAGGAGGACGACGGTTCCCTAAAGTCGTTTCAAAGTTTAACTGCAGAGAAATTCACAGGTACTGCAAACAGCGAACTGACAGATATGTCTTCGCATGGAATATCCTAAATACCCGTTTTATCCTCCAGCTGCTTGAGGTATGCAAATGCATGTTGTTACTGTTAGCACAAATTCACAGTGAGTTACCTTCCACCACAAGGGATCTAACCTTAGATTTTAGCGTCGCAAGTCAGTAAATTTGCAGTTGATTCACTGGGAGAAAAAATTATACTATGCTTAAAGAAATATGTTGTGGAAACAGCTTGTTTATGCATGAATTATCCTGCTTTTACAGGCACAGATATTTTTCTTGTTTATGTTGCGTACTGTTGCTTGAGGTACATAGACGGATTTTGTCACTGGCCTTTGTGATCACGGATTCTCAAAATACCACACTTTGGTTACTGCAGCCAGAATACGACTTGTTACAAGTATCTTTCTATATGACTCTGGTACCTCAAGTTGATTCATATTCCTTTGTTTTCCAATGTCATTAAGCATAGGGGCTATCAATACCTTTGAATTTCTAAATCCCTGACCTGAACACATCTCTACGCAATCGCTGTTTGATGCCATCACACTATTTAAGAAGCACCAAACACTTTATAATTAATGTGATTGTTACGTGACCTGTGTATTTTAATGTGATTGTTACGTGACCTGTGTATTTTTCTTTGGAGGTTCTCATTTCTTTTCAAGTATTTTCATTTGTTAGATGCCCCGTTAATGATTCACAGTAAGGCTTGAGGTCTTATAATGTTAAAATGCAATTTGTGGTGGGCACAGTACAGATAACCTACTGTTTAGTTTTGCGCTTTAAAAACAAACAAAACTTTGTTATAAATAGGATTCTACATATCCATTTCTTAAAAACTATGTATATTTGAATTTTCCGACAAAAAGTATCTTTAAAATCGACCATTTCTTACGAGTTTACCCAACTGATCTGCAATTTTTGAATAAACGTTTAAAATAAAACCGTTTAAATTACTAAAAAAATTCTTACGGTTTTAATAATCCATTAATTAATTAAAAGAGCTAAACAAAGCGAATGCACTTAATTATCCAATTATGTGTAAGAACGGTTTTACGTCATATAGAGATAAGAACAGTATAGCAGAGACAGAACAGTTTCTATTAAAAATTATGTACATAATGTTTCAACTACCATGTTTCTCGTATTCCTTCCGGAATTTTTAAAACTAATTTACAGATGAAATACGACCGTATGTTGGTAATAGTTAATTTATTTTGTGTATTATTGGAGACTTGTAGTGCGTGCTGTTGTGTGAGTTATCTTCAGGGAAGTTTTTGGAGTTGTTAGTTTTTCGTAGATTTTCAAACTTTTCCATTACTCTATCTTTAACCATTTTAATATTCTCTACTCATGACAACAGCACCTGCATTTTCCCGCAGATTCAAAGCAAAAAAAACGAATTCATCAAATTTGCATCGAGTTATTTTTATTTTATTTTTTTTATATAAGAAAAGAACAATGAAACTTGTATTAACAATGAGAAAGAAAACACTGAACCTACAATCTGCAGTGTGAATCATTAACTACACTAGCGACATCTGTTAGCGTTCTGCTGAAACTTTTCATCAACAGTCGTAAGTTGAAGATGCCAGTAACATACTTTGTACACAAAACATTAAGTTGTATAATATTGGTTTCCGAACCCTGTGAAAGACTAAACAAAATTTCTCATATTTGATTTATATACGCTGCATTAACAGATAGTTTGAAATGTGTTCGTTCGATTAGTAGAATATTATAATAATTCGAAATTCAATGAAAATTAAGAAGTATAGAATACTGTAGAAATCTATAAAGACGGAGGGATGACGTCAGATATATTGATATGTATATATTAATAGATAAATTCTTAATGAAACTAAATCACCTGTCAGCCTGGTAAAAACAAAAGGTACTTTTTGTGTCGATACCACTTTTAATAATTACATACGACTTCACAGTTTATCATTGGTTTCGAACTAACATGTCTGTAGTTGTTTGTTGGAAAGAGAATGGGTTAGTGATTAGTTTGCTAGGATACGTATAGCGAGGTTTGAGCCCTGATTCTGTTGAGTAGGCTTCTAACTTAGAGTTGTGGGTACGTTATAGAACTAACAGTCAGTTTCTAAATTCGATTCGAAGTAGGACAAAGTTTTGTGGCTAGAAGTTCAGCTGACGGGCTACCTTCGCTCTGGTCAGTTGTTAACATTCTACCTGAACCTTTGAGGTAAACGACTTTATCTTTCAGCCTAAGTGTTTCGTAATGTGTGACTCAGGTTGAAAACACAAGTAAATACCTTTATTTAAACGACACTTTTGTAAGGTGCATTTATCGAAACGCTGTAAAAGTGTTTGCTTTTCATCAGTGAACTTCTTGAAAGAGTTTTTAAAACCTTTTTTTAATACAAGTTTATTGGCTGTTCTATCGTTCTAATAACCTAAGTATTTGTTTGTTTGTTTTGGAATTTCGCACAAAGCTACTCGAGGGCTATCTGTGCTAGCCGTCCCTAATTTAGCAGTGTAAGACTAGAGGGAAGGCAGCTAGTCATCACCACCCACCGCCAACTCTTGGGCTACTCTTTTACCAACGAATAGTGGGATTGACCGTAACATTATACACCACCACGGCTGGGAGGGCGAGCATGTTTAGCTCGACGCGGGCTCGAACCCGCGACCCTCGGATTACGAGTCGCACGCCTTACGCGCTTGGCCATGCCAGGCCCTAACCTAAGTACCAACTTAGATTAACTTACCAATTAATCCAGCTTAAGTTATTGGTAAAAAGACTTTCGGATGGTCGGGCATGGCTAGATGGCTAAGGCGATCGACTCGTAATCCGAGAGTCGTGGGTTTGAATCCCTGTCGCACCAAACATACTCGCCCTTTCAGCTGTGGGGGCATTATAATGATACAGTCAATCCCACTATTCGTTAGTTAAAGAGTCCCAAGAATTGGCTGGGGGTGGTGATGACTAGCTACATTCCCTCTAGTCTTACACTGCTAAATTAGGGACAGCTAGCGCAGGCGGTCCTCGAGTAGCGTTGCGCGAAATTCAAAAACAAACAAACAAAAAGACCTTCAGTCTAGAGATTATATTCAAATTTGCCGTCCGAATAATACATCTGAATTCACTTTTTCACGTGTTTTTAACGCGTGCAACATTATGTCCCTCATATAACAAGAATGAAAAAAATCTAATGGTATACCCATGGTGCTCAAACCACTTATAGATCATGTTAAAATGTTTAAGTACCAGTGTTTCAATTTGGAACAAAAGTAGACCTGAATTTTCACATTAATTATGCCTGTAAATTGACGTTTTTGCCTTGAGTCCGCTTGTTTTTTATTAGTGTATACGTAAGCTAGCGAACTACTTTTTGGAGTGTTTTAAGAATGTTTGGAAGTGGTGAAAAGTGTTGCCAGAATTTTGCCAGCCACTATTTAAGTAAAATTAAGACAACTCTTATCACCCACGAAAATAACTTGTAATAAGTTATATATATATCCAAAATGTTTACACCATTATTCACAAAGACCTTTGTATAAAAATATAAACCATGAGTTCACATATTCTTCCACATTATACTAACGACAGAGAGCGACATTGCAGATTACTGGACTAAAAATATTTCGCACGTGAAGGATGTACCTGACTGACTGCAATAAGAAATTGGCAGAGTGTTGGATTTCATGGTTATTGCGTTTCCCATATAATGAAAATGGAAAATTATCATTACTATCAGACAGAAATTATGCGTTATGAAATATCTGAACTGAGTGGACAAAGTGCCAAGTATGTCTCACGAGAGAGAGACTGCACATCTAAGTCCATATGTAAAGAATGCAACCAGTGTTCATGTTGTCTCTTTCTATGAAATAACTTGAGTGCAAAAACTTGAACCGATCTCCTCGTGCAGTGGATTTTCTAAATTACTTTCAAGAAAATTGGCAAATAAAAGACCCTCTACGCGGAGTTGATCGCTACTGCATTCAAGATGAAAATAGACCTAAGTACCTCTCTCCTGTCAATACATGTTTTAGAAATAGACATGTAATAAGACCACTTATTAGCAGACAATAAACCCCACTCAAGTTTTGGACTAATATGACAACATTTAAGAAAAGTGTTTTTAGATGTAAAATGTTTTTGTGTTGGTCCAGAACAAGTGAAATGTGTTGCCTGTACATACTGAACTGTTCGTTTCATGAAAGACGTTCCAAAACGGAACATGAAAGACTTTATACGCAATACAAGAATGCTAATGAGATACATACATGGACATTTGCCCTGAAATGGGTCGGAGCAAGTGCTGTTCGCTTAGACCTTTATATGGTATCATCATGAACATTCAACAGGAACAGTAGAGACAGGAGGAAGAGGTCCGAGTGAACCCGACCCTCCCTGGGCCTATAAGATTAAAATTCCACAATTATAAGAAGAGTATCTGTGGAAGGTATGACAAGATATGTAGCCTAATGCTGACATTAAAGTCTCTATCAGAAGCTTTTTACAACGAACATTATAGTATTGGACGGTTGTACTTAATGGCGGCCACTAAATGAAGACACGATTAACAATGGATAACAATGGATAAAATAATTCAAAAGGCAGCATAGGATGCAAACACTAGGTTTGTAAAATTTAAGATAAAAGTCTTTCACAGGAACCAGAAGCAACTTTTTTATAAGTTTAGTTATTCAAAAGGTTTTCTTTTATTCTATTTTAGAGGTATGAAACATGTCATCATTTAAACCACCAACCATATTGCCACAATAAACAACTATATTCATACCAACAAATGTCCCCCGCTGGTACAGCGGTGAGTCTACGGATTTGAGGTGGTCAGTAGACTCAGCAAATAGCCTGATGTGGCCATAAGAAAACACACACACCTCAACAAATAAAATGTATTTAATACATAGAACTTCAAAACCAATGTAATATTTGTTTAAGGTTACACTTACAACAACGCAGATGTGACAATGCTGTATATCTCCTAAAAATGTGCTTCCTCTTATATCACGCCAAAGAACATTAAAAACATATGGTGAATTAGAAAAGAAATGAGTGCACTTTATCTATAAGCTTGACTTTGTTACTGACCACTGGTGGTGAAATAAAAACAATTATCCTGAATATGTTGTACACTAACCATGGATTGTTTGTTTGTTTGTTTTTTGAATTTCGCACAAAGCTGCTCGAGGACAATCTGTGCTAGCCGTCCCTAATTTAGCAGTGTAAGACTAGAGGGAAGGCAGCTAGTCATCACCACCCACCGCCAACTCTTGGGCTACTCTTTTACCAACGAATAGCGGGATTGACCGTCACATTATAACGCCCCCACGGCTGAAATGGCGAGCATGCTTAGCCCGACGGGGATACGAACCCGCGACCCTCAGATTACGAGTCGCACGCCTTAACACGCTTGGCCATGCCGAGACCCACTAACCATGGAACATCATACTTATGTGGCTTTACAAATACATCAAACAAAACGTAGCAAACTTTAATACAAAGATTCGCTGTGTAAAATTTAAAGGAAAAATGGAGAAACAGGATGTATTTTGTAATAGTTTGTTGGCTTTTTATTCCTTTCTGAAGAAAGCTGTAGTTTTCCCTATTTAGTTTTCACTAAAGTGAAACAAGCTTCCTAAGTTTGGAGCTTGGATCAAACACGTTAATTGATTATCTGATGTCAGAACCCCTGGTTGCCAGCGAATTAATTAATTATAAGAAAAATATTCTCCACCGTGATGCATGTGTGAAAATCAAGGTATTTCATTAGTTTACTGGTGTATATAGTTTATCTTTGGTGTCCCTATTCAGAGATACTTCGTAGCACGTAACCAAGTTTTACACAACATTTACTATGTACTATTTATTACTATTTAAGTGTTTAATCTAAACAAAAAAAAGCAGTGTAGGCTTAATAGATTAAGCTTTAAAATATAGTTCCTTGATCCTTTAAAAAATACTACCAAAAGCCACTAAAATACATTACAATAAAGCTCTAAATTACGATATAATAATCCTTTGTAATACAATGTTTTAAGCTTTTAAAATACCCTATTTTAAGCCTTTAAATCACACTTCTTTAAGCGTCTAAAATACACTATTTGTGCCTGCAAAATACACTACTGTAAAATCACTTATTAGCTTTAGCTTTCTTTATTCCAAAGGGCCCGAATATCTCAGTCGGTAGAGCGTTAGGCTTTTAACCTGACGGTCCAGGTTTCGCGTGCCTGTTCGGGCGACGTATTACTTTGTCGGGATCGGTTAGTACTTGGGAGGGTAACAACCTGGGAATGGTAATGACTCTTTCTGGCCCGGCATGGCCAAGTGTGTTAAGGCGTTTACCTCGTAATCCGATGGTCGCGGGTTCGCATCCCAGTCGCGCCAAACATGCTCGCCCTTTCAGCTGTGGGGGCGTTATAATGTATCAGTCAATCCCACTATTCGTTGGTAAAAGAGTAGCCCAAGAGTTGGCGGTGGGTGGTGATGACTAGCTACCTTCTCTCTAGTCTTACACTGCTAAATTGGGGACGGCTAGCGCAGATAACCCTCGAGTAGTTTTGTGCGAAATTCAAAAACAAACAAACAATCTTTATTCCACGTATTGATCAATTTAGATTTCTTGTTGTTTAAAGCTGAAAGAAATAAAGTTTATTTAATATTAGTTATCGCTACATTAGAAAATTAGACTGAATGTTACGCTGGAAGTAAACCTTTACTACTATTCAACTTCTAGTTGCTTTAAATGATTTCAAACATCGTTACTTTCCGTGTCTGTAAACCTTTACTACTATTCAACTTCTAGTTGCTTTATATGATTTTAAACATCGTTACTTTCCCTGTCTGTAAACCTTTACTACTATTCAACTTCTAGTTGCTTTATATGATTTTAAACATCGTTACTTTCCCTGTCTGTAAACCTTTACTACTATTCAACTTCTAGTTGCTTTATATGATTTTAAACATCGTTACTTTCCGTGTCTGTAAACCTTTACTACTATTCAACTTCTAGTTGCTTTATATGATTTTAAACATCGTTACTTTCCGTGTCTGTAAACCTTTACTTCTATTCAACTTCTAGTTGCTTTATATGATTTTAAACATCGTTACTTTCCGTGTCTGTAAACCTTTACTACTATTCAACTTCTAGTTGCTTTAAATGATTTCAAACATCGTTACTTTCCGTGTGTGTAAACCTTTACTACTATTCAACTTCTAGTTGCTTTATATGATTTTAAACATCGTTACTTTCCGTGTGTGTAAACCTTTACTACTATTCAACTTCTAGTTGCTTTATATGATTTTAAACATCGTTAATTTCCCTGTCTGTAAACCTTTACTACTATTCAACTTCTAGTTGCTTTATATGATTTTAAACATCGTTAATTTCCCTGTCTGTAAACCTTTACTACTATTCAACTTCTAGTTGCTTTATATGATTTTAAACACCGTTACTTTCCGTGTCTGTAAACCTTTACTACTATTCAACTTCTTGTTGCTTTATATGATTTTAAACATCGTTACTTTCCCTGTCTGTAAACCTTTACTACTATTCAACTTCTAGTTACTTTATATGATTTTAACATCATTACTTTCCGTGTGTGTAAACCTTTACTACTATTCAACTTCTAGTTGCTTTATATGATTTAAACATCGTTACTTTCCGTGTGTGTAAACCTTTACTACTATTCAACTTCTAGTTGCTTTATATGATTTTAAACATCGTTACTTTCCCTGTCTGTAAACCTTTACTACTATTCAACTTCTAGTTGCTTTATGTGATTTTAAACATCGTTACTTTCCGTGTGTGTAAACCTTTACTACTATTCAACTTCTAGTTGCTTTATATGATTTTAAACATCGTTACTTTCCCTGTCTGTAAACCTTTACAACTATTCAACTTCTAGTTGCTTTATATGATTTTAAACATCGTTACTTTCCCTGTCTGTAAACCTTTACTACTATTCAACTTCTAGTTGCTTTATATGATTTTAAACACCGTTACTTTCCGTGTCTGTAAACCTTTACTACTATTCAACTTCTTGTTGCTTTATATGATTTTAAACATCGTTACTTTCCCTGTCTGTAAACCTTTACTACTATTCAACTTCTAGTTACTTTATATGATTTTAAACATCGTTACTTTCCGTGTGTGTAAACCTTTACTACTATTCAACTTGTAGTTGCTTTATATGATTTTAAACATCGTTACTTTCCGTGTGTAAGACTTTTTATATTGGAATGGATGTCATTGTCCAACAAATTGCAGAAATGGATATATTAACGAATCATCAGTGCTCTGATGGCGCTCGCTGTTGGAGACAACATAAAGTCTTTGAGAAGAACAGACTCGTGTTTCTGTTATCACCATGTCGTGTTTTCAGATATCCGAAGGGATTGAAGCTCGTAACCTGCTGGTAGTAATAATGAAGGTGATAAAATACAATATTTTTTACTATACATTATTTTAAAATATTTGTGCGTAAAACAATATAATGTTATATATATACATTTATTTATATGCCTTCTCTGTATTTCGTTCTAAAAGTATTAGCACACAATATTTGTCTTCATTCACCCGAACTTAGGTTATGCGTTTCACCAAAATGTTATTATTACGTGTTAGAAAACGTTTATGAAACAATAAATGATGTAACATATTCAGTTTACATACTGCAGTTTTTCAATTTTATAATGAGAGTACTTTACGTTGAAAGAAAAGGACAAAAATGTATTAATTTTAAAATAATTGTTGTAGTTATAGTGAAAAATTATGTGTTCTATCTTTGTTTCACTTTTTTTTCTTTTTTAGAAAACCAAACTATTTGGCACATTAGGCTCTGGCAACGCCGAAAACATATCCAGTATTGAGCGCCATCTATAGGACCAAAGCTTTGTTTATTTACGAATTATTTTTAATGCTCTTTGGAAGAATCGTATCCTTCGACGACTAGAGACGCATGAATGCTTACCGCGTTAAAATTCTGTTTGTTTGTTTTGAATTAAGCACAAAGCTATACTACTGGGTTTCTGTGCTATGACCACCATAGGTATCAAAACACAGTTTCTAGCGTTGTAAGTCTGTAGACATACCGCTATGCCACTGGAAGGCGTTAAAATTCAAAGCCCACGGATAGCCCATTGTGCATATTTGTACTAAACAGCAAAACAAATAAAGACAAAGGAGCTTTCACAAACTAGAGAACGTCTTATTTTTAAACACCGAAGTTATGGATGGCTCGTCAGTGTAAAATATTATAGTCCTAGCTAACAGAGATAGACTTAACAGATAATATAAACATATTTAGTTTTGTTACAGACTATATCATTAGAATATTTGGTGGTAAAATATAGTACAGCTGAAAATAAAATTTGGTTCAGCGATGTTACATAACGAAATAGCTGATCATTTCATACCCTATTCTCACTATTTTCATACCCTATTCTCATTGGTCGAATTTCACGAAGAAATGTATGTCTCAAGAACACCAAGTTGACATATTTCTAATAGCTTTATTACTGCCTTCAGTAAACTCCAACTGTGTCTCTCTCTCAAGAACCAACGGCCCTTTCATCCGATGATATATATATATATGTCTTTCAGGAATTTACACATGTACATGACAATCAACATGTCATATTTTACACCATTGTTTTTCGTTAGAATGGTGATGAGAAAACCCGATTGAGAACCCGGATGGTCACACTAAGTTTTAGAATTAATATAAAACTATATCGCTTTCGGAAGGTTAATATACATATGAGTGCGTGTTTATATAAACAGGGCGAGGGAAATAGTGAGATATAACAATTTGCGCATTTTCTAAAAGTCTATGGATTTACAACGCTAAAATCTGGGGTTAGATTCCCCTCGGTAGGCTCGCAGATAGCTCGATGTGGCTTTGCTATAAGAATAGCACACACACTCTAAAAGAAATAAAAATTTATTCTATATTAACAAACATCGCATCTTATGAAATTTCAAGATGTTACGTAATGTCTGATCTTTAAACCACCATCAGTTAACCGTAAACAGACCACCAGACCGTGAGAAGTTCTCAGGTATGAGGGATTCTAAATCAACAAACCGTCGGGTTCTAGACTCTGTTTCATTGATATTTGGATTATTTAACTTGGGTTGTCCTTTACATTATTCATTACTTTTGCACTAATGTTAGTTGCATAACGTTATCACCTTGTTCAGTGTTGTTGTAAACTGTAAAGGTGACGTGTGTTTTCTTAAAGCAAAGCTTCATCGGGCTATCTGCTGTGTCCACCGAGGGGAATCGAGCCCCTGATTTTAGGGTTGTAAATCCAAAAACTTACCGCTATCCCATCGGGAGACATGAAAGGAATCAAAGTGGATAAGAATCGTGCAAGTCTCAGTTGTGGTGGACGAATCTATTTCACTGGGAATAACTCCAGATATATATTTAAAACTCATATGTTGGCCAGACGCGTGGTTCTAAATTGTACAAAAATCTTCAGTGTAAAAGAGCAACTCCATTGTATTTTGTTCGTCGATTTTAAATAACAAATCCCGGAACACACGCATCTACCGAAATGGAATAACTCCTGTAAACAAAACGGTTCTGCGTGTTTCCAAGTTAAATTATGTTTACGTTGCTCTTAAGTCTTACCTATTGACGCGACTGACATTGAGGATTTGAGTTACAATAAGGATGTTTTGTGATTAAGATATTTGCTTTTAAATACCTAACGACGGAAAAGATATTATTTTATTCTTTTATCGACAGAAGTATTCTAACAAAAATAACTAAACGGATCATGAGCAACGTGATCAGATAAACCGCCAACTTTACCTATTCTCCTGGGATTGTGAAAATATCGAACACCCCTTATCTATGAAATATAGTTAGATCCCAGCAGACAGTTTCACTGTTCACAAGGACACAAACAATTCCCTGCAAAATCTGTAGTCTGTCTTTTCAACACACGTGATAAAAATCACTTAAGTATTAGAAAAGTTTTTACAACACTTGTAAACTGGAATCTATTGTGTTTGTTTCTATTAAAAATGATATATGTTTTCATATACGATTCAATAAAAAAAATGTCCACACACAGAATTATGTGTATAAATACAAAAAGTCACTTACTTAACCATAACCGTACAAATATGATGAATGGATTCGGGATTATTTTTTTTAAACAGTTTACTATAGGTTATGATCCATATGCATTTGTTCCTCAGTGGTTCGGCAGTGAGGTTACGGACTTCACTTACAACTCTAACACCCGTGCTTCGACTTCTCGTGACGAACGCAGAAAAATAACCCAATGTGACTTTGTTCGGAACATAAACTCTTTTGCACTTGTGGTCCCCTAGTGGCTCAGCGGAATGTCTGCGGACTTACAACGCTATAAACCGGGTTTCGATACCCGTGGTGGGCAGAGCACAGATAGCCCATTGTGTAATTGAAAAAAAAATAAACTTTATACTTGTGTGTTTGAGTTTTCTTCCCAGTGGTTTTCAAATAAATAGCTCAGCAGATTTACATCTGACCTCATATGTAATTTAGTAACTGATTGTTCTCTCTTTAACTAAGCACACCGATAAATTATATGAATTAAATATCTAAGATTAGTTTGTTTTGAATTTCGCACAAAGCTACACGAGCGCTATCTGTGCTACCCGTCCCTAATTTAGCAGTGTAAGACTAGAGGGAAGGCAGCTAGTCATCACCACCCACCGCTAACTCTTGGACTACTCTTTTACCAACGAATAGTGGGATTGACCGTAGCATTATGATGCCCCCACAGCTAAGAGGGTGAGCATGTTTGGTATGAGAGGAATTCGAACCCGCGATCCTCAGATTACGACTCGAGTGCCTTAACCACCTGGCCATGTCGGGTCCGTTTTTAATAGAGAAATAGTTAGATTTAGATATAAATCAATTGCTACATATGTTAACAACTTTTTTTATGAATAATACTATAACTGGTATGTACATAAATATATCTCAAAAGATGGCGTGTTTCTTATTGCAATTTTCCGGTCACGCAAAGACATAAATCACCATTATTAAGAAGAACATTAATCTACCGCCAGATGGCCAATGAGCGTGTCTTTACTCTAGACGTTTAGCTGGTTGCTGTTAAGCTCAAAGCTACACTGGGCTATCTGTGCTCTGCCCACCATGGGTACCATAAACCAAATTTTAGCAAAGTAAACTTGCAGACTTTTCTTTGAGCCACTGGAGGCGCTCGAGACGAAAGGGGAAAATCTCTATTTTCTTTACTTAATGACGTGTATATATATATATATATATAGTAAGGACTCAGTAACGAAACCTTTCACTCCAGATATGCTCATCCTTTCAGCCGTGATGGTATCATAATGCGACGCTCAATCCTACTATTCGTTGGTAAAAGAGTAGCTCAAACACCGGCGGTAGGTGGCGATCACTAACTGCCTTCCCTCTAGTCTTACACTGCAAAATTAGGAGCGGCTAGCGCAGATAGCCCTCGTGAAGCTTTTCGCGAAATTAAAAAAAAAAAAAACCTGTGGATAACACAACAATACAAATAAGAGTTTATTTAAGAACACTTAAGCTCAAATATTTTAAACGTGATAAATGTCAGAGCAGTTCTGAGTCAAAGCGTTTAAAACATTCTTCGCGGTAAGCCTCGTCTTCTATATTTCAGTTATGGCAGTCGCTTGTCTCTTTGTTTGCTGATTTTTTTTGCGTAAACTTTCTTGGAAGGGGGGGGGAGGTTCTGCTCGAGATGTTTCTAACTTTGTAGTGGTTCACAGAGGTAATGATTCACAGTCTGTAATCGGTGGGTTCCATTCAGACAGTCTGAGAAAGGGTACACGTGACTTGAAAATTGGGAGCATAGTCTAAATATCCTATTGTGGTCGAACGTATAAAACAAAGAATTGGATGGATCGAAAAATAGAACATATTGAGAACAAGTAGACTAGAGGAATGACAACAAGACAACAACCTCAAAAAGCCAGCTATTGGGTTCTTCTTGTCAGACCTAATAGTCACTCTTGTAACGCACCAACCGATCCAAGTGCAAAGCATTATTATGTTTTTTTATTTCATTTTTTCTTTGAACGGTAATGGGGCAGAAAGCTCAGCTCCGCAATCTGGCACACTCACCATTAGGCCACACTAAGTGTGTTATGGTATTTGTTAACAGTAGATAAAAACACGAGTAAAATGTAAACATATCTTACGACACACAAAGATTATACGGGTACTCACCTAGTAAACAAAATCTAAGCAGATAAAAAAACACAATCAAAACATTTTACCGTTGACTCTACAGAAACTTCACTCCTTGTTTGACCTTGATGTTACCAAATGTAAGCCATCGTCTCTCTATCGTGATGTTCTGACCATTGTCCAATAGGATGTAATAATGAATATTCTGCATTCTGACCATTGTCCAACAGGACGTAATAATGAATATTCTGCATAATATAAATCTGGTTGATCCGATCTGATTCTATTACGATTCAGACTTGTTGTTAATTTTTTACCTCATTGTTTTGTTCTCTCACCAGAACAAATATCTGTTCTGGACAAGTTCTGGTGTGACCAAATGGTTGGCTCTGATTGTTTTAAATGAGCAACAATCAGAAATTCTACTAAAATAGCTTAATATTCGGCCGTGGGTGATTTTAACTAGCTGCCTTTTATCTTTAGACTGTTGGCCCAAACAGACGAAAATATCCGAAACAAATGTACTCTTCTGATTCCAAACAAAACGAACAATATTTAAATGAAAACAAAAGAAACTGCAATGAACCAAATCTCTGTTTGAATTAACAAACAATGGAATATAAGAACTCAGGTAGTTTACAGATGTGTTTGTTTCTTGTTTTAGTGAAAAGCTACACAACAAGCTATTTGTGCTCTGTTCACCGCACGGAATCAACATCAGGTTTTAGCATAGTAAGTCCGTAAGCTTACCACAAACCAGCCGAGGGACTTTTGTTATTTCAAATATTTGCTTTTTCAATCTTTCTACGGATTTTCTCAACACTATCAGAATTTTAACGCACTGAAAATTGCAGTTAACTCTTATCACCTTATTGTAAATTTATTAAAATAACAATGTAATGAATTTTGGGGGATGGCCACAAATAGCTACTTGTAAACAATATACTAAATACTAACGTAAATAGTTTGACATAGAAATCATAGTACTGAACATTAAATTTCAATGCGTAAGATATTAGATATTCTAGTCTGACTTTAAAAATACGATGTGGTTCTCAACAAACTTCAAAATTCGGCTGTTATCCAGTGATAACAGATTACCTTACACTGGTTATCCACTTGGTAAGTGTCAGACATCATGACCACGCAGTTCGGGAAGTCAAATAACATTGGTTTAAATTTGGAAATTAAAAAATATATATATATTTCAAAATTATATAAATTGCTACACAAAGCAGGCTGCAGAATTTGTTTGCTATTTAAATTAATGCTTTTGTCAAGATTTTAAAAAGTCAATTGCGTTGTATAGATGTCACGTTTCTTTAATGTGGGTTATTTCCATTAGTATTTAAAGCTAGTATGCCAAAGTTATGCGAAAACCTATGTAACACACATTTATCTAATTCAGCTGTTTTGTACGAGAAAATAATTTCAATGAACTTTAGATTCTATTTAATTTATTTTTAAGTAAATTATACAACTTCCCCCTGTGTTTTTAGTTTAAGCTCGTAGGGCTTAGAAAGCTAAACATTTTTGTTCAATTGCTACAGATGGCACAGTGCAGATATCCTATTTTGTTTAACAAAAAGGACGACGCAGCAGTCGAAAAATAGGTACATTTTATTTTGAAATACGAATAATTATCAGCAGATGACAGCACTAATCAAAGTTCCTTATTTTTTTGTTCGTTGATAGAGCTGAGAGGTGATATTGAAACTTCACACTCAATAACGTACAATACTTTTTTAATGATGTATATTTTATTCCGATGTCATCAACGTAATAAAACAATTTAATGTTTTAGAAACGTATAATTAATTATAGCCATATTAGGTATATCTTAAAGATTTTTTTAAGCTGATTCTCAGCTTTTTTGTGAATCCTCAACCAACTTATTTATTTCATTAAACTTAATTTTCACATCTTTATGAGCATAACGTGTATACATTCTGAACAATCTTTTTGCTAAGCCTATATGTAGCGAAGAGTAACTGAAACCTGAACGCCCCCTAGTGATACAGCAGTATGTCTGCAGACTTACACGGCTAGAAACCTGGTTTCAATACCCGTGATGGGCAGAGCACAGACAGCCCATTTTGTAACCTTATGCTTAATTTTAAACAAACAAAATTAAATACCTTATAAAAATATCTGAAACCTTATGTAGCGTACACTTATTGTCAGAAGATACGTTGGGATACCATGTTGTTACCAAGTTAAATTGAGACGGCCAGTCGTATAAAAATGTGATATAAAAAAAAATCCAAATTGTGTAAACGGAAAAACTTCGTAAGGATCTAATGTAAATTCGGATAACCTAAACAAACAAAAAAATAGACTGTTTGTATATGTAAAATGGTTTAATCGGATATCACGTTATTCTGATATTTTACAAGAGTTGGGGAAAAATAAATTTTGCATTTCACGAAACAATAGTTTCTACTTTTATATGTTTTGTGCATAAGAACTAATAAATTTTGTTCACTCATGTTTGTTTTTTGTTAAATTTTGCCCAAAGCTACATCACACTATGAGCCTCTTGTAAAATAAAGTCAAATAAACATCACAATCCAGTTAAAAATCTCTATTTCCATCATCTTTCTGTGTTTTGTTCTCTTAGTTTTATTAAACTGGATTCTTAACGATTGTAAAAAATGTATTTATTTCTTCCCCTCGGTACATCACGTGCACATTTTTGCGCGTATTAATACTCATATTGTTTGTTATTTGGCGCGTATTACTACCGTGTTTCTCCGAAAATAAGACAGGGCTTATATTAATTTTCACTCCAAAATATGACACTAGGGCTTATTTTCGGGGGGATGTCTTATTTTTATATATTAAAAAATGAAGTTACAAAGTAAAAATTATAAGACCTCTAAATAAATAGAAATTACGAAAAACATTCAGAAACTCAATTTGATCAATACTTAAACAAACTAATTAACTAACTATTAAACTAATTAATAAATTAATTTTTTTTATTTCTTTCCTCTTCCTGCCACTCTTAACTAGGGCTTATTTTAAGGGTAGGGCTTATATTAAAACTATCCCTAAAATCGCACTAGGTCTTATTTTATGGGTAGGTCTTATTATCGGAGAAACACGGTACGCACATATGTTCCATAAAACGATTTTAATTCGCTGATGGTAAAACGTGTAAACTCCGAAACGTCCAATGATTAAACATGTTTTGTTTTACCGTAGTGAACCTGTTCTATAATGATGCTTCGTCTTCAACCTGACAAATCTATTGCAAGACTTTAACTTTATAATTATGCAAATAGAATAAAAATGCAGAAGAATTGTAGATTCACAGAATTGTTATTACAATATATTTATTATATGAACAGTTTCACAATGTGAATATAGCAAATAACCATATTTCACCTGTAAAATATAACAATAACTCTTAGAGGACTTTCCACGTTGCGTCTTTTATATATATACAATAGTAACACTAGAAATTCTAATTTCTGGAATATAATTTCATTTTCTGAGGCGCTATTTCTAAATTACAAATGTCGATGTAACGCATGCTATAATGAAGCTTAAAATTACGTTGTTATTAGCAGTATTCACAGTTACAGGTTACGATGGTCATGTTCCCTGGTGGTACAGCGGTGAGTCAACGATGAACTCAGCAGATAGCCTACTGTGGCTTTGCTATAAGAAAACACACAGACACAGATGATTGTCGTTTAGTTCTTGTAAACTGCCTTTGCGTTACGCTTGTCATATCAATTGACTGTGGAAGCTTCGGTCGCATGATATAAGCTTTAAAGTGAACAAGCTTGTCGTTCAGTGGGATGCCCGGCATGGCCAAGCGTGTTAAGGCGTGCGCCTCGTAATCCGAGGGTCGCGGGTTCGCATCCCCGTTGTGCCAAACATGCTCGTCCTTTCAACTGTGGGGGCGTTATAATGTCACGGTCAATCCCACTATTCGTTGGTAAAAGAGTAACCCAAGAGTTGGCGGTGGGTGGTGATGACTAGTTGCCTTTTCTCTGGTCTTCTTACACTACTAAATTAGAAACGGCTAGCATAGAAAGCCCTCGAGGAGCTTTGTGCAGAATTCAAATAATCAAAACAAACGTTCAGTGTTTAATTATTTGCGATTCAATAGTATGGTGTAGGTGTAGCCCAGTTATCCGAACGTTCATTACTGTTGTACTTACATATATATATATATGGCTATCCAGCTGAGGAACTGATCGGACCAATTTTATAGGGGAACTCAGTTGAATCCCACTGGATGAACTTTAACCTTCATCGGTACACCTGGGGACCATTTGGATCCGACGATCAATATTTTTTAATATTGTTTCAATGACCAGTTATATTTGTATTTATTTTTATGTAATTGTTACATTATCATCCTATGCACACAAATAGTAAAACTTTCGATGTTTTGCTGTCGAATATTTTTTGTGAATAAAACGTTACATAGGGTCCATGCAATATAAACAGATCTAAATCATAGCCTCAACATTATGATCATTAAATTGTTTATTTGTTTTGAATATCGCGCAGAGTTACACGAGGGCTATCTGTGCTAGCCGTCCCTAATTTAGTAGTGTAAGAAGACTAGAGAAAAGGCAGCTAGTCATCACCACCCACCGCTAACTCTTGGGCTACTCTTTTACCAACGAATAGTGGGATTGATCGTCATATTATAACGCCCCCACGGCTGAAAGGGCGAGCATGTTTGGTGTGACGGGGATTCGAATCCGAGGCCCTCCTCAAATTACGAATTGAGTGCCTTAACCACCTGGTCATGCTGGGCCCATAATCACTGAACATATGTGAGGTCCGTATGGACCTCTGGTGTACTGAATGGTGGATATTTTAACGTGTTCTGATGAAGGTTAACAGAATAAGCAATATCTGACTGCGACATGATATCAGAGATATCTTTATCAGTGATTCATCGTGCAGCGATTTACATCATCTTCATGATTTTGTCTGCTAAATGCTGGACGTTACGTGTAACAGTTGTTTACATCAACACCTCTCAAGGACACGTGCATTCCTGTATCACACATTGCATTTTGTATCGTATATATATATTTTTGTAGTTCGTTTATATAGTCCTAATACCAATCCTTCGCAAACATTGTAAACAAAATGTCAGGCATGCCATTTACATCATCCTTTATAATAGTACAATAGTTAACGTATGGTAATATATACATATAACTATTCAATCAAAATAGACTTTAATTTATCCTCTTTTTGCATGTTAACATTGTGTTCCTGTGCTGTTATATAGGAATGATGCAAACGCCATCCCTAGCATCTGGTTTACATTTTTTTACTCTTAAACGACGGCCATCATCAACTGATGTTGCTACCTGTAACATTCTCGCTGTTTAAGGGTTAGTATCTGCCGTTCCTAAATTACTTCCTTCAATGAAAAATTTTTATTTACATGTTTTATTGTTTGTTTGTTTTAATTCAGTGTTTTAACAGACATGGGAAGATTGTATTTATAACAAAGTCTAAATACAATGAGGTTTCAACTGTAATATTAATTGTTTATCTGTATCTAAGAACGGCTGATATGGGTAGTTGATTGATAAGCAGAGAATAAAGTTTCGACCTTTCTGAGTCATCTTCAGGTTAACAAAGAGAGAGTTTGCAACTGACCGTTGCCGGACACATGTCCAGTAAACATCAAATTTATTCACAAACCAGGTACAAACCTAAAGTCCATAGTATGTAAAAACTACACTGACAAACACAACACCAACGTTATTCATAAAACACAATGTGATAACTACCACAACTTCTATATTTGAGTTGAGTTTCTCGTCGTCAGGAATCACTTGTTCATCCATTATTATCTGGTGATTCCTGTTTCACTCTGTACTTATGGTGATTCCTGTTTCACTCTGTACTTAAACTTTTTAAAGGGAAACTAAATTTCTGTAAAAGTTACCTTTCATGGCTCATGATAAGATCACTTACACGACCATTATGATTTTCTTTTAAATTTTAATTGTTGTTTGTAAGACTTATAAAAGCAAATATTCCGTTTTAAACTGGTTCACCTCAGTGAAAATATATGACACCATTGTTTTCGTTTTTAAGTTGTCATATCATAAAAATGAAGTAAAAATATGAATAATAAGAAATTTAAACATTTCGCTATAACATTTACAGACATTCTCAGAGCGCGTGACTCAGTCACTATATAGACTTTGTTATAAGAGAAAAGAACGTTTTTTTTGTTTTTTTGAATTTCGCACAAAGCTACTCGAGGGCTATCTGTGCTAGCCGTCCCTAATTTAACAGTGTAAGACTAGAGGGAAGGCAGCTAGTCATCACTACCCACCGCCAACGCTTTGGCTACTATTTTACCGTACGGTATTGTAAAGTGTTGATGACATATTGAGGAGATATTTAAAATAGAATTTTGATGAACAGTCTATTTCTACATAGGCAGTGCTGCTACCTATCGGATTACGAAAGAATAATCCATAAAATAGTTTCAGTCCTTTTATAACACGCTATCCAATTGGCATTTCACTTAAAGACTGCCAAAATATATGTATCCTGTCAGTACACTTAAAATAGATATTAGAGGGGAATATATATTTAGGCGTGGTTTCATCACGTATGATATAACGGTCTAGAGAACACAATTATTGTTAAGAAATTTCTTGAAATTATTGTTCGAACTATTTAAGAACCTATTGTCTACTGGCTATATATAAACGTATTTATGTATAAATGCTGCACTTTTGGTTCTTGGAACTTTATTTTCTATGTAAGTACTGATTTTTTTATTGATTGCCCGTTTGTTTGTTTTTTGTCACTATAGGTAAAGTGTTTGTTCATGTTAGAATGGCGTATTCGATAACCGGTCTTATGAACTGTTTGTAGATTTTTTGTCGTGCTCTGTGTTGTTGCTACTAAATTCGCTCGTCATCAGTTTTTGATCTGGATTTGGTTAACGTGAGTTTGTTAAGTTGATTATGAGTCGTTTGAAATGGCTAAATATTTTACTGGCATAGCCATCCAGAGAAGAGGTTCAATATCTATTGCAGGTGTAATCTGGACGGGTCAATATGGATACATTTCTGGTAGGTGTAATCTGGACGGGTCAATATGGATACATCTCTGGTAGGTGTAATCTGGGCAGGCCAATATGGATACATCTCTGGTAGGTGTAATTTGGAGAAGGGTAATATGTACATACGTCTCTCGTAGGTATAGTGTGGTGGAGTCCATGTAGATACGTCTCTCGTATATGTAGATACATCTCTAGTAAATGTATTCTGGATAAGGAGTCCATGTAAATACGTCTCTCGCATATGTAGATACATCTCTAGTAAATATACTCTGGATAAGGAGTCCATGTAAATACGTCTCTCGTATATGTAGATACATCTCTAGTAAATGTATTCTGGATAAGGAGTCCATGTAAATACGTCTCTTGCATACGTAGATACATCTCTAGTAAATATACTCTGGATAAGGAGTCCATGTAAATACGTCTCTCGTATATGTTGATACATCTCTAGTAAATGTATTCTGGATAAGGAGTCCATGTAAATACGTCTCTGGTATATGTGGATACATCTCTAGTAAATATACTCTGGATAAGGAGTCCATGTAAATACGTCTCTCGTATATGTAGATACATATCTAGTAAATGTATTCTGGATAAGGAGTCCATGTAAATACGTCTCTCGTATATGTGGATACATCTCTAGTAAATGTATTCTGGATAAGGAGTCCATGTAAATACTCTGTCTCTTTGTATATGTAGATACATCTCTAGTAAATGTATTCTGGATAAGGAGTCCATGTAGATACATCTCTGGTAGATTAGTCTGGATAAGGAGTCCGTGTAGATACATCTCTGGTAGATGTAGTCTGGATAAGAAGTCTATGTGGATGTATCTCTGGTAGGTGTAGTTTGTAGAAGGGTTATATGTAGATACCTCTCTGGTAGATGTAGTCTGGATAAGAAGTCCATGTAGATGTATCTCTGGTAGGTGTAGTTTGTAGAAGGGTTATATGTAGATACCTCTCTGGTAGATGTAGTCTGGATAAGGAGTCCATGTAGATGTATCTCTGGTAGGTGTAGTTTGTAGAAGGGTTATATGTAGATACCTCTCTGGTAGATGTAGTCTGGATAAGAAGTCCATGTAGATGTATCTCTGGTAGGTGTAGTTTGTAGAAGGGTTATATGTAGATACCTCTCTGGTGATGTAGTCTGGATAAGGAGTCCATGTAGATGTATCTCTGGTAGGTGTAGTTTGTAGAAGGGTTATATGTAGATACCTCTCTGGTAGATGTAGTCTGGATAAGAAGTCCATGTAGATGTATCTCTGGTAGGTGTAGTTTGTAGAAGGGTTATATGTAGATACCTCTCTGGTGATGTAGTCTGGATAAGGAGTCCATGTAGATGTATCTCTGGTAGGTGTAGTTTGTAGAAGGGTTATATGTAGATACCTCTCTGGTGATGTAGTCTGGATAAGGAGTCCATGTAGATGTGTCTCTGGTAGGTGTAGTTTGTAGAAGGGTTATATGTAGATACCTCTCTGGTAGATGTAGTCTGGATAAGAAGTCCATGTAGATACCTCTGGTGATGTAGTCTGGATAAGGAGTCCATGTAGATATATATTCAGTGTGTTTCCTTCTGCTTATTTTATTTTAGAGAATATAACTGTTTATGTTTTGGAAAGTTTAGTTTGATTCTTTGTTTTTAACAGCTGTCATCAATTTCATTTAATAACATGGGTTGTAGATGTGTAGCAGCTATGGATGGTATCAGGGAACTCTCTCATAGTGCTACATCATCTGCAAACTGAGACAGATGTTAGGATCTGTTAATGGCATTTCACTTATGTACATGATAAACCTCCCTTCAGTGAGGGGCACTCACCTCTGGAGTAAAGTACTCTGAGTAAGTGTCCTCCGCTTTTATAATACATTTTCTATTGTTCATATAGTTAGATAGTCAGCGAATAATTCCTCGCGGTGGGTCCATCTGGAACCTGAGACTGTTATGTCATACAATGTCGAACACTTCTCAACAGCGAGAAAACAAATGCGACTGTGCATTCTTTATTAAAACAACAAAACATGTAGCTTCCTTTTAGAGATAAGTATTGTGTATAATTTGTGCGTGTGTGTTTATGTGTATGTCTGAATTGCGTCATTTACTAAAACAGAATTAACAGCCTAAATACCGTACATCGTGACTCAGCTCAGTAATGACACGGGCAGAAACATGTGGGGTCCAAATAAAAGCGACACGTAATGCCTCACGTATGTTACGGTTAAAAATAGAGGTAGTCCATCCCTTGGACACAAACATACACATTCTTATGTTACTATATTTTAAGCCCAGTAACCTTTGTAACGGATGTACTAATGTGTATTTATTCTAATGTTGATGTTTTAGTTAAATATGTATTTCGAAAGTACTGTCTGATCTCTAAATGTATAAAAGATTCTCTAGCTTAAGAATCAATAACTTTATAATGTATGAATCTAAAACACTAGTGATTGCCAGTATTCTTGTCAACTAAAATTTCGAGAATTTCGCCTAATAATTATAAAAAGTAGCCATCGCAAGACGCGGAGAGACAGTTTATATTGTTGCTTTGTTACAGTTAATATACTCTAAACCTCGGAAGCTATAATTGCGATAAACGTTTATTAATTGGAAAACTACAGACATTTGACCAGGAAGGTTTACAGGTTTTTTGAATATAACAAATCATTTAACTTCAGTTAATTAGCTTCGGACGTTGGTATTTCTGCGAGGACATTAGATATTTTCGTCGGGAAAAAAGTAACCAGTGAAGAGGTTAGTTAGCTAGCTTTCTGTCAAGTGTACCTGCGTATCAACATAGAATTAATTCATTCATCGTCGATAAACTATTCAATTCTAGACAAGACAAAAGACTCGGTATCGTTTGTAAATTTGTAAAACTTTTGAGCATAAATCATTATTTATAATAACTAATAGTAACAAACGTTAGTATAAATTGTATTGTTGTTTGGATATTAAGATATATTTGTGTTAAGGTAAGAAATAGAATGTATTAATCAAGGTGGCAAATATCATAAATCTATAAATCTGATACATATCGATATTCAATTAACTTCTAAGTTACATTTTCCGGCTATATGAAATCGTGAAACGCTACATAATAAATGGGAAACTAGTCCTAGATGAATTATAATATGTAACATCTTTATCAGTTGCTTACTAAAACTATATCAATACTAATACCAGTGTAAGGCTTAGTCAGCATAGTTCGTTCCATTTTCTAATCTTGCGCGATCTTTTACAATTACTAGGTATTCAAGTGTTATTTGAACAAGTAGAAATAAAGATTGGTCCGGCATGGCCAAATTAGTTTAGGTGTTAGGTATTCTGAAGATCGCAGGTTCGACCCTCCGTCACTCCAAACATACTATCCTTTCAGCTGTGGAGATGTTATAATGTGACGGTCAATCCCACTATTCGTTGGTAAATGAGTAGCTGAAGATTTGGCGGTTGGTGGTGATGACTAGCTGTCTTCCCTCTAGTCTTACACTGCTAAATTAGGGACGGCTAGCGCAGATAACCCTCGAGTAGCTTTGCAAAATTCAAAACAAACAAACAAAGAAAAATATTATTATTTAATAAGTCCTGAGATTTCATCTTCTATTACTCGATAATAGAAAACACTGGTGATTGTGGTGGTTTTAAAGAAACAGATAATCTTCACTCTACCAGATGAACATTTGTTATATTCCTAAACTAAAAGACACGTAACTCGCTTCTACCGATAAATATTTTGTTCATGATCTGACAACATTCTAATTCAAAGAAACCTGACCACTATCTCACAGCGTGACGTATTACCTAATACTATGATAAACAAGTATTATTCGTGATGTATTAGAAAATAGTTTAAAACAGGCATTCTGCATATCATATTAGAACATAGCATAAAACAGGTATTTGCGTTTCATAAAACAATGTTACGTAAAACGCATATTCTCCGTACCATATTGCAACATAGTTTAAAACAAATTTTTGTGTTTCATATAACAAAGTTTTATGGAATTGGAATTTTGCGTGCCACATGAAAACACTGCAGAATAAGAGTTCTCGTCAAAAATAATTACTTTATGTCCTATAAACTTATTACACTTGATGTTTCGATGAAAAGCGTTCACATTCATAATGTTAGCACATAATTACAATATTTACAATTACCGTAACACATAAAACAGTTCAACATTATTACGGAAATTAGAGTGTGGGTACATTCCTATAACAAAGCAACAGGCGGATATCTGCTGTGTTCACCCAGCCCAAACCGAACCGTTGATTTTAGCGTTGTAACTCTGAAGACTTACCACTGTCCCTAAGGAAGACCAAAAATGGAGTTCTTTTAGAGAAGCTCCCCTCTAGTACAGCGGTAAATCTACGGAATTACAACGCTAAAATCAGAGGTTCGATTCACCTCGGTGGTCTCAGCAGATAGCCCGATGTGGTTTTGCTATAAGAAAACACACACACACACATCTTTTAGAGAAATATTATTGTTTTTATTTCCTTTCCTTGTTCTCTTTTATGTAACTTTCAGAGATTTCTTAGAAGTTTCTTTTTAGTTGAAGTTTTTCAGTTTTGCCGGTATTTTTGTTTGTCAAAGCATTTTTTTTCTTTGTGATTATCACAATGTCACTAATTAGTTGTCTATCTAAGGTTTTGTTTTATGTGAACTAAACCTCAATATATCTTTTTTTTAAGTTATAAAGGTTTGTTAGCTCAAATTCAGAAGTTTCGAGAACATTATACAATTTTTATATAGTGTTTTCTCATTCAAAGCGTAAATTCATAAAGGCCAATTAATCATAGACTGTAATATTCAGTACAACAATGAAAATTGATGCTTTTAATGTTCCTTTTGGTGTGAAGAAACCAAAAATAAAACAACTTGACTTCAAAACAAATGGACGCTGATGCACAGAAATAGTCTTTATTTCTTTAGACAAACAAGATATTACGAAAAGTGTAACTTGTTATTACAATATCTGAAAATAAGGTGATTGAAAAAATGCACACGAAATTACAATCTTCATAAAAGTAACTAAACATTTAAATATTTTAAAAGTAAATAACCTTATAAATATATTAGTGTTATTATATTCATGGTTGAATGACAGCATTGACTTCCAGAGAAAGTGGTTAAGGCGCTCGACTGGTAATCTGAGGATCTCGGGTTCGAATCCCCATCACACCAAACATGCACGCCCTTTCAGCCGTGTAGGCGTTATAATGTGACAGTTACTCCCACCATTCGTTGGTAAAAGAGTAGCCCAAGAGTTGGCGGTGGGTGGTGATGACTAGCTGCCTTCCTTCTAGTCTTACAATGCTAAATTAGGGACGGCTAGCACAGATAGCCCTCGAGTAGCTTTGTGCGAAGTTCCAAAAACAAACAAACAATAATGGAAAATTCTTTTTAATTATGTTAATTCTAACGGAAAGTTATTTTCAACTCTCTTACCTTTAATGGAAAGTTTTGTCAACTCTGTTAATTCAAATGGAATGTTCTTTCCAAATTATGCTTACAGAAAGTAATATGTGGCTTAAGACTGACTCAGCGTGGTCAGATAGTCAAAGTGCTCGATTCATAATCCGAGGGTCGCGGGTTCGAATCTCCTTCACACGAAACATGCTCGCCCTTTCAGTCGTGGGGGTGTTATAATGTGGCTATCAATCTCACTATTCGTTGGTAAAAGAGTAACCCAAGGGTTGGCGGTGGGTAGTGATGACTAGTCACCTTCCCTCTAGTCTTTCACTGCTAAATTAGGGACTGCTAGTGCAGATAGCCCTCGAGTAACTTTGCGTGAAATTGATAAAAACAAAGAAAAACAAAGTTACACTACTAAATTAGAGATGGTCAAACCAAATAGCTCTCGTGTAGCTTTGCGCGAAATTCGAAAAGCAACAAACAAGCAATGCTCAAGACGTTATATGAGAGGGTTATGTTAAAGTGGATTCAGCGAAGGTTAGTTCTGTGGCACAGCTCTGGATTTAGGGTCTGCCGAGCAAGATTCAAACGTGTACAAAACTACTAGGTGCTCTTGACATTTAATTTGCAGATGAGTTGTAAAGTGTCAAGCATTTTCCATGGCAAACTGTGGATCTAAGATTCGTGGTTCACGCTTTATTACCGCCATAAAGGAGTCCCTCTTTGAAACCGAAAGTTGGTTATAAGAGTAACAGTTAAATCCTCTTATTCGACCAGTTAGAACTAGGAACGGCTAGCAAGATTCATCAAGCAAGCGTTATAAGAATAACAGTTAATCACAGAGGTTTGAGAATGCTGCTGTCAAGCTGTCTTCCCTTTGGTCAATAGTTTAAAATTAAGGATGGCGGAAGATAACATTCGTAACATCGCCATAAATACAAAATACAAATTTTAAAGTGAAAATATTCGTTTTTGTTAGAAAATAATAAGTAGTACGTTCATAAAAATCTGAAATACCTAAAACTCTGAAATATCTTGTATATTCCCAGGAAATACTTCTATGAAAGTGTTTAAGATATTAAAAATCATGCACATTAAACAGAAAAAAGCATCACAGAAGAAAACTAACTACATGGACACTTTACTTTCTGAAGATCGTTTCCAAGACGACCATGTTATTGAGTTTCTTAGGTGATGATTTCTGTAAAACAATGTGGACAAGAACTGTCGTAAAATATTAAAACATTAAAGTTCACTATTGATTAATCGAAAGTCAAATATAAATTTTGTAAGAGCTTTTTTTTATCACTCGTAACACCAGATTTTGTAGTAAGGTAATAAACAATAATTAAGCAACGCCATGAAATGTTCATCACACCAAATTTTGTAGTAAGGTAATAAACAATAATTAAGCAACGCCATGAAATGTTCATCACACCAGATTATGTAGTAAGGTAATAAACAATAATTAAGCAATGCTTGAAATGTTCATCACACCAGATTATGTAGTAAGGTCATAAACAATAATTAAGCAACGCCTGAAATGTTCATCACACCAGATTATGTAGTAAGGTAATAAACAATAATTAAGCAACGCCATGAAATGTTCATCACACCAGATTATGTAGTAAGGTAATAAACAATAATTAAGCAATGCTTGAAATGTTCATCACACCAGATTATGTAGTAAGGTAATAAACAATAATTAAGCAACGCTATGAAATGTTCATCACACCAGATATTGTGTTAAAGTAATAAACAATAATTAAGCAACGCTCTGAAATGTTCATCACACCAGATTTTGTAGTAAGGTAATAAACAAAATTTAAGCATTTTATAATAGAAAACAAAACTACTACATCCAAAATGGTGAAAATTCGTTTCGCAGTTTCTTTTACATTCAATATACTTGATGTATATTTTCATTTCTGAGAAATATTTCTTTCTGCAGCTTATACGTTAACACCCATCTCGGGTTCGCATCCCCGTCACACCAAACATGCTCCCCCTTTCAGCTATGGGAGCGTTATAGTGTGACGATCAATCCCACTATTCGTTAGTAAAAGAATAGCCCAAGAGTTCGCAGTGGGTGGTGATGGCTAGCTGCTTTCCCAGTAGTCTTACACTGCTAAATTAGGGACGGTTAGCGCAGATAGCCCTCGAGTAGCTTTGCGCGAAATTCGAAAACAAACACTTAACACCCATTGCTTTAAAGTAAAAAATAATATTTTGGAAGAAAGCATTAGAAAACTTGATTTATTAAAAGGGATTAGGCCTTAATTTTCCAGTATGTACACGTACGAGATCCAGTACACCAAGTTGAACACAAAGAAAGATAATGGAAAGGATATTCGACACACTTTGTCAACCCTCTTGGCGTATTGCAAGTTTCTCACCCCAGCAGAAGACACACGTTTTATGCTCGTGTCGCCTACGTCTTCTATCTTCTCTTCTTCTTTGCTAGTCACTTGTTTATTTCTCTAAAAAAAAAAAACATACATATGGGAAGTTATTCCTATTCCAAATATCTCTGAGAAACATTCATATCAGTTGTGTAATAGTTGTTTTACTCTATAAAAATGTTATGCTATGACTTAGCATGTATTCACAGTTGTATATTTAATGTTAAATTTAATGGAAAGTTCTTTTCAATCGTGATTAATCAATTAGAATGTTAATAAATTTTAAATGTTAACGAAAACAAATTAAAAACGACACTAGAACGTTTGAAGATCATATTTCAATGGAGTATATGAAATACTCACAGGCAACAGGTTTTGAAGATCATATTTCAATGGAGTATACGAAATACTCACAGGCAACAGGTTTTTGAAGATCATATTTCAATGGAGTATATGAAATACTCACAGGCAACAGGTTTTTGAAGATCATATTTCAATGGAGTATATGAAATACTCACAGGCAACAGGGTTTTGAAGATCATATTTCAATGGAGTATATGGTGTATTCACAAGCAACAGGTTTTTCTGACCTAACTTATTCCCATATCTCAGAAAGTTTGATAATAATTGGTGATTTTTGTTCGCACAAAATGAACGTGTTCATTTTATCCTACCAGTTACACAGTAAAGCTAGTTAAATATTGCGGTTTCGAGCTGTCTCTGCTATAGATCAAGTGCGAAATCTAACTAAGAAACCACTTTCGTTAATAAAGAATACAAGCAAATGTTTTAACAAAACGTTTGTCATATATCAGAGGTAATCTCCAAGATCACATCATCACAGAGCTTGCCCTGATTTTAACATCAATGATTTTAACAAAATAAATTTGTTGAAGTTGAGTCCTGACTCAGAACGAGCGTGACACCAACAGTGACTCTAACTAGGTAAAACAGATTCAACCAGACAACTGTTAACAGTTTCTTACTTATCTAACTGTCCTTACAAAACGGCCTGGCATAACTTAGTGATTAGGTGACTTGATTCTCAATCTGAGGTCGCGGGTTCGAATATCAGCGCTGAACATGTTCATCTTTTCAGCTGTGGGTCATTGTAGTGTGATAGTGAAACACTATTCGTTGGTTGTAGCGCAAGAATTAGTTAACGGTGAGTGTTATTGGCTAGCTGCCTATCGCTTCGAAATTAGAAACGGCTGGCGCAGATAGACCTCGAATATCTCAGCGCTAAATTCACAAGAAAAACCAAGCTTCTATTTCTAACGAAACGGTTAAAAGCAAACTTTGCTTGTTTCTCAAAATCTCTCCTCTTGTATTTCCATAACTGTAAATCAATCAACTATTTTTATGTAGCATCTTTACTATACACTTCATGTCATAATCCAGTAACATGTTTCACAAAAGTCCTTTGGTTAACAGTTGGACTAGATATAGGACTAGATATGACAAATGGTCTGTGTAAGTAAATCTGAGGTGAAAATAAAATTTTCTTAACTTTTATTTTATCCAACAGATATAATGAGCAGTGTGCATGTGTTTATGAGTCATATGATATGTCAGACGAAGTTTAATAGATACATTAAAATTTCGTCTTGGAAGAAACCTATATATCTAATTACAATTAGTAACCCTACATATCTAATTACAATTAGTAAACCTATATATCTAATTACAATTAGTAAATCTATATACATAACTACAACTAGAAAACCTATATATCTAATTACAATTAGTAAACCTGTATATATCTAATTACAACTAGTAAACCTATATATATAATTACAATAAGTAAGCCTATATGTCTAATTACAACTAGTAAACCTGTATATCTAATTACAATTAGTAAATCTATATATCTAATTACAATTAGTAACCCTACATATCTAATCACAATTAGTAAACCTACATATCTAATTACAATTAGTAAACCTATATATCTAATTACAATTAGTAAATCTATATATCTAATTACAATTAGTAACCCTACATATCTAATCACAATTAGTAAACCTACATATCTAATTACAATTAGTATACTTATATATCTAATTACAATTAGTAAATCTATATATCTAATTACAATTAGTAAACCTATATATATAATTACAATTAGTAAAACCATATATATAATTACAACTAGTAAACCTATATATCTAATTACAATTAGTAAAACCAATTAATATAATACAATTAGTAAAACCATATATATATCTATTAGTACATATCTAATTAGTATATCTAATACAATTAGTATATATCTAATTACAATTAGTAAAACCATTATATATAATTACAATCAGTAAACCTGTATATAATTACAATTAGTATTACAACTAATAAAACCTATATCTTTAACTATAACTAGTAAACCCATATATTAATTACAATTAGTAAACATATATATCTAATTACAATTAGTAACCCTACATATCTAATTATAATTAGTAAACCTATATATCTAATTACAATTAGTTAATCTATATATCTAATTACAATTAGTAAACCTACATATCTAATTACAATTAGTAAACCTATATATCTAATTACAATTAGTAAATCTATATACATAACTACAACTAGAAAACCTATATATCTAATTACAATTAGTAAACCTGTATATATCTAATTACAACTAGTAAACCTATATATATAATTACAATAAGTAAGCCTATATATCTAATTACAACTAGTAAACCTGTATATCTAATTATAATTAGTAAAACCCTATATATAATTACAATCAGTAAACCTGTATATATCTAATTACAACTAATAAACCTATATCTTTAACTACAACTAGTAAACCCATATATTAATTACAATTAGTAAACATATATATCTAATTACAATTAGTAAACCTATATGTCTAATTACAATAAGTAAACGTATATATCTAATTACAATTAGTAAAATGTAAACAAATATTAAGACGAAATATTTATTCTATTTTTTACTAACCATACAACTTTATTCTGTGAAATGACAGTTCGAGGATTTTCTCTTATGTGGAAACTTTTCTAAACGATACATCCTCATTCTGCCTAAATAGTAAAACCTTCTAACCACTGTCTTCCATGACATCCTCAGCCTGCCTAAAGAGTAAAACTTTCTAACCACTGTCTTCCATTACATCCTCATTCTGCCTAAATAGTAAAACCTTCTAACCACTGTCTTCCATGATATCCTCATCCTGCCTAAATAGTAAAACCTTCTAACCACTGTCTTCCATGATATCCTCATCCTGCCTAAATAGTAAAACCTTCTAACCACTGTCTTCCATGATATCCTCATTCTGCCTAAATAGTAAAACCTTCTAACCACTGTCTTCCATGATATCCTCAGCCTGCCTAAATAGTAAAACCTTCTAACCACTGTCTTCCATGACATCCTCAGCCTGCCTAAATAGTAAAACCTTCTAACCACTGTCTTCCATTACATCCTCAGCCTGCCTAAATAGTAAAACCTTCTAACCACTGTCTTCCATGATATCCTCAGCCTGCCTTAATAGTAAAACCTTCTAACCACTGTCTTCCATGACATCCTCAGCCTGCCTAAATAGTAAAACCTTCTAACCACTGTCTTCCATTACATCCTCAGCCTGCCTAAATAGTAAAACCTTCTAACCACTGTCTTCCATTTCATCCTCATTCTACCTGAATGGTAAAATATTGTAATCACCATGATGTTCCTCAGCCTTCTTACGAGTACATTAGTGCCACAAGCATATACTGCTAAACTGTATCAAAATAACTGGAATGTAATAACATAATATTTCAAATACTATTCTAAAGGTAACTATGGAAACTCATAGCTGGCATTTTTGTTTGTATAGTCGCCTTTTTTTCCATAATAAAAGCTTTTTGTTGTAAGGGAAGGATGCGATTTTTTAAGGTTTTCTATGTGAAGCTCGTATCTTTATATTCACTTTACCTTTCAAATTCATTAAAAATTATGTACATATATACTTCTGACTAAACAGATTCGGTTCCTCACATACACTGAAAAATCTGAAACTCTTCAGGTGCTCTGCTTTCATCTTACTCCGGGACAGGTAGTTCACCAGGGTAAACTCTAGAAGTGCACCGAACACCATTACAGAGCATGCTCCAATCCAAACATCGATAGCTTTGACATAAGAAACTGGTGGAAGTTGGGTCCTGACTCCAGAAGCTACTGTGGTCAAGGTCAGAAGGGTCGTGACGCCGAGAGTGACCCTAGCTGGAACAGCATCCACATTCAACCAGAAAGAAACCCAGGAAATAGTAACGATTAGAAAAGTCGGTAAGTAAGTCTGAACCATATGGTAACCATTCTGCCTCTTCAGAACAAAAGTCACATTCAAATAGCTGAACACCCCTGAAAAGAGAAAAAAATAAAACTAACCTCATCACGTTGAAAGTAATAGAACAATGTTTAATCTACTTTTAGCTTTAGTAATTATTAGAACAATCTCTGAAGCACTATATTTATCAGGAAACACCTCGACATGTCTGTTGATGTTAAAAATATCAAGCTACTGATGCCTTTACTTTATAGAAACAATAACAAGTAACACTGGTTCTTAAATAGCCTTGTAGTCAGTTTAAAAATGCATCTATTTTATTAAAGCTTATTAGTAAACACGATTACAGCCCGGCATGGCCAGATAGGTGGTTAAGGCACTCGACTCATAATCCGAGAGTCGTGGGTTCGAATCGGTGTCACACCAAACATGCTCGCCTTTTCAGCCGCGGGAGCGTTATAATGTTACAGTCAATCCCACTATTCGTTGGTAAAAGAGTAGCCCAAGAGTTGGCGGTGGGTAGTGATGACTAGTTGCCTTTCCTCTAGTCTTACACTGCTAAATTAGGGACGGCTAGCGCAGATAGCCCTCGAGTAGCTTTGTGCGAAATTCAAAAACAACAAAGAAAAACAATAAACATGATTAAATGTAACGAAAACTAGAGATATTAAGAAGTGTAGCGTTTCTGGTAACATGACATGCATAACCGACTGCGAGTGCAACATCCTTTCTCACAATGTAGTCAACAGTAACCATCAGAATAATAACAACACAACAAACAATCAATAGAAACCACACAGTACACACGTGACCGATGGCAAATCTTGTACGTTACATTTTTTTATATAACAAACATTCACTACAACCCTACAATTTAGGAATAATCGTTCAGGAGACATTGCACAAGTGTACAGTCAACCGAACAAAAGGGCATACTTTTACCTTTACACTTTAAAAATCACTGTTCACTCATTATTGTTCATACCAACTGTTTTTACATATTTTTGAAGCTACACCTCGATTGACGAAGATCGCCACCATCCATTTGCAGCGTGAGAACAGTTTGTTTGTTTTTGTATTTCGCGCAAAGCTACGCGGGAGTTACTGCCCTAGCCGTTCCTAATTTAACAATGTAAGACTAGAGGGAAGGCAACTGGTCATCACCACCACCAACTCTTGGGCTGCTCTTTTACCAATGAATAGCGGGATTGACCGTAAATTATAACGCCCCCACAGCTGAAAGACCGAGCATGTTTGGTATGACGGGGATTCGAATCTGCGACCCTCGGATTATGGGTCGAGCGCCCTAACCACCTGGCCATGCCGGGCCACGTGAGAACAATTTCATAAAAACATCCATTGCGTTGCATAAGGCTTCTCATTTTACTCTACTTTGTTTGAGTTATTTCTTGGCCAGAAAGCATAAACTAATGGTTTCCTGTTTCCCTGTGTTGAAATAATATATAATTTATTTCTTACTGTAATTCTTTAATATATTTAGACTCTGCTACGTGAGGCTATTATATTGTGTAATGTGTGTTTCTGTGAACATTTTTATGGTTGGTTAAGTCTCTTATCTCCTTTCTTTGATTTGACTCATTTGAATGCACGAGCTCACTAATACGCTTGCACACTTTCACATTGCCTTTGTAATACACCATTATCATTTTGTTTACGATCCAACGAATCGAAGTTAGCACGTGTGATACCCCTTCCTGCAATTCATTGCAAGGATACATTCCTTCAACTTTCAAAGGTATGGAATAATCTTCCAAATACTTTATGTACTTTGTGATGCTTTAAATCTTAGGGGTCCTACATCAATTTTACCTATTCCCAAAACACGCACCATCGATCTAACAAGCAGTGTTGTGTTCCGTATTGTACACATTACAATCATTGTAGATTATAGATTATTCAATTGTCCCTGCTAGTTGCATATAAAACACTTTTTTTTTTCTCGGCCATATTTTATTTAGGAAATATCAGAGACGATCCCTAGCTTTGCAAGTGTTTTACAGTGTATATATAAAACCTACACTTTCCCTTACAGTATAAACATAAGGGATTTTTCTAACATTAAATGTGAAACATTAGTCCCTTGTTCCTGGTCGCACCAAACATGCTCGCCCTTTCAGCCGTGGGGGCGTTATAATGTTACGGTCAATCCCACTATTCGTTGGTAAAAGAGTAGCCCAAGAGTTAGCTGTTGGTGGTGATTACTAGCTGCCTTCCCTCTAGTCTTACACTGCTAAATTAGGAACGGCTGGCACAGATAGCCCTCGAGTAGCTTTGTGCGAAATTCAAAAAACAAACAAGCTTCGCAGTAATAACTATAATATTTTGATAACACTTTAAACTTCATTGGTTTACTTTAGAGAATCTTATTCTATTGTTTGTAACCCTCTTTTAGCCTTCTAAATAAGGTCATGTTTTTCCATTTGCCCTTTACCTCATAGTGCTCTTTACTGATTACAAGAATCTATCTCCTTGCTAACAAGGAAACAAAGAAGGGGGTGCATAATATCCCTTTCAGAATGCACGTGACATCAAATGAGAAGAATGCACGTGACTTCAAACGAGAAGAATGCACGTGACTTCAAACGAGAACATACATCTGTGTTTACACCGTGAGTATGAGTGATTTAAAAGACGCTTTTGATTTATAAGGGACACTCAACTCTTTACTAAAACCTATATTCGTAGCAATACATTACGGTAACCCTTTTTTCGGTCTGACTGTTAATTGTTAAGTACAAAAATACACAATGAGTTATTTGTGCAAACACCGAAATTTGCCGCTGTGCCACTGGAGGGCTTTTTTCTCTTTCAGAAATATGTTTATAATCACATTTTAAGCAAAGGTTATTTCTATCAGGTATATATAAGAGGTGGAAGAGAAAGGTTTGGGAGAGAAAGAAAGAATGTTGTTGAGCCCTAAGACAAAAAAAAATATATAAATATACTATTGCTGTTATAAAAGTTTGAAGTGTGTATTGTAGTTAGATTAGTTACAATTGGAAACGTTTGTAGTTTATTACTGCGGATAAAGCTAAGCCTAAACTTGAAGCAATTTAAACTGATTACTAGATCGTTAAGTATGCTTTCATGACAACGTTGGATTGTTTTCTGGAAAAACCTATCATAAGAAAAGTCCCTCTTCAGACACGGCTACATAAAGTTATTGTTTTAAAATGTTTTCTGTGTGTTTTACAACATTTTGAGCCTGTGGCTCTGCAAAGTTGGCGGACCTTGTCGCTCTGACACATCAAATATCTAAACTCGGTGAGGTGTCAGAGTAAGTCAGAAGTATCAAGATATCCAGTTAATGAGTTCTGGAATATAAAATTAATGTACTATTCCTACTAAAAGAAAACCTTCTTCAGGTTCTAAATTAAAAGTCTTTAGCACAATTTAGGTTGTGCAAGAATTGTGAAGTCGCGACAGTTTTTTTATGTCCTCCTATTGGTCTTTATGTCCGTGATATACCACTAGTTACAAGAAGCCGTACGACTGGGGCACAGTTTCTGGATAGCCCTGGTGTCACAAATGACATCGAATTCCTTTGTTTTACAAAATAATTAATTATAAGGTATAGTCCTTTCTGTGAAATTCTTAATTTCGGATCTGATTATCCTACTGTAAAGTATTTGCTTCAAAATGGGCCTTCCCATAAGTGACCAGTTAGTGGTGGCATCGCATTACTTACGTAACACCAAACGATGTAAAAATGTAGTTCAGGTACATAACGGGTGTGGTCACCACTTGCTTAACTTACTTGCATATTTAAAACTCTTTTAATATAAGTTATCGGCTATCTGTATAGCATTTTGGTTTTATTAATAAGCGAGAACAAAAAGTTGGTTGAAGTGAGGAGTTTTGTTGATGAAAAAATCCTATAATTATGCATATTTCACGCAAAATATACATAAAAATATTCCATATAATAAGACGTCTGAAAGTATCATAATAGCTTTAATATTATAACCCACTTTAGATAAAATTTCTTTATAAACCTTTCTGTTTCTACACTAAAGTGTTTCGCTAGAGATTTTGAAAATATGATGACTATCGAAACATAATTTTCGTTACGCATATTTTGAGTATCAGGTCCTCTTTTGCATACTGATTGTACATTAATGCCCTTTAAGGCTTAGTACATGTAATTATATGAGTAGTGTATCTAAGTATTTTTCTGTATTATACTCACTGGAGCAAAGTCACTCGCACAAAACGTATCATTTATTTCTTTGTCTTCGCGTGAACGTGTAGACGTTGTGCGTAATTCATCTCCTATGAGGAATGGCAAAAGGGCAAATAGTTGCCAAACTCGTAGGCACAAGAAAAATATATAAAGTAAAGGTTTTCCGAATATCTCTGGGGCGTGTCCAAAAGTCCTTGAACGTTTTGTATTACTTAGGGATTGGAAAGCCGGAAAATATTCGCCACGGACAAATAAACATTCATCTAGATAAGAATCAGTATATCATACGAAGTCAACAGCTCTTAGTGTGTGTTTGAATTGCGTAATACCATAATGAAGCAGTGTTATGTATTCACGTTGTTATTGAAAGCATAACATGAATATTTAAAACTATATCGTTTTTCTTAGAAAACACACAATCAACTAAAGTCACGAGAGTTTTCAAGCAAGCCACTTGTAGCAGGTCTCGTGATACCCACTGATTAGCTTATATAAATAACAATAATAAATTAATGCCTGCACTCGCATTACGCTGTTTATCTTATTCCATAGCGTGTATTAAATATTCATAACAAGTATATTATGATAAAGTAGGAATTTGCTCGAACGCGGTTCAATAATTAAAAGCTATCTTTCTATGTTCAATAATTCTGGGATTGGTATAAGTATGTTAGAACATTTGGGGCTTCTGACCTGAGCGTTTAGCACACGTGTGCATAAGTTGCCCGTTCAGTTTCAAGATTCTAAATCCAAGTTTTTATGAAATAATAACATAACTTATCGAGGATATCTTTATAAGATTATTTTTAATTAGATCGAAATACTAGCATAGAGATATCTTTATATAGGTTTATAAATAAATACTAGCATAGAGATATTTTTATATAGGTTCATAAATAAATATAAACATAGAGATATCTCTATGTAGGTTTATAAACAAATATAAACAACCATATAAAATGTTCAATAACTTCAGTGTTTTAACTATCTGCAGTATCGTGGAGAACCATTAAAGTTGGAAGCCCTTCCTTAATGTTCTTTATTAAAGTAACACGTACTTACGCTTTGAGTACTTCTTTCCATATTAAAGTAACGCGTACTTCCGTTTTGAGTACTTCTTCCCCTATTAAAGTAACACGTACTTCCGGTTTGAGTTCTCTCTCTAGATGGTGCCCCCCGCTAGTACAGCGGTAAATCTCCGGAGTTATAACGCTAAAATCAGGGGTTCGATTCCCCTCGGTGGGCTCAGCAGATAGCCCGATATGGCTTTGCTATAAAAAAAAAAACACTATCTATACAACTAAATTAAAGGCACTTCCGATTTGAGTGCTGGTTCCTCTACCAAAATAACACGTACTTCCGGTTGGAGTGCTTGTTCTCCCTACTAATGTAAAACACACTTTGGGTTTGAATGTTTGTTCAACCATTAAAGTAACTTGTGCTTCCGCTTTAAGAACTTGTATTTTTAAGAAAAATCCGTACTTTAAAATACTTTTCGAGTGCTTGTGCTATGGAATGACAGTGTAGTGTAAGAGGCAAGCCTGAAATTTTAAGATTCATAAACGGAAGTAAATACTAAACCAGTTCATTCATTCTAGACCCGGCATGGCCAGGGGGTTTAAGGCGTTCGAATCTCCGTCGCACTAAACGTGCTCGCCCTTTCTTGGTAAAAGAGTAGCCCAAGAGTTGGCGGTGGATGGTGATGACTAGCTGCCTTCCCTCTAGTCTTACACTGCTAAATTATGAATAGCCCTCGTGTAGCTTTCCGCGAAATTCATAAACAAAACAAACAATCATTCATTCTAGGACTTTTTGTTAATTACTGATAATGTGTGCATTAGACAAATAAACAATGAGCAAGTTTAACTTCATGCTGATATTTACCTTTTGCTAGTCTGACGACAGATACAGGGAAGTTACAGAAAGATTACACTGAACTAATTTGAACGTGGAGTAAAAGTTGTTTATTGAGTGTTTCTCGCCAACTTTACCTTGGTAGTAATTTCTGTTTAAACCATTGGACTCCAAACTCAGTAAGGGTTCAGGGCCAAAACACACAGAAGGATGTGCTTAGAAAAAAAAATATTTCTCTCTCACATGTGAGAGTTATGGTTGAAAGCCTAGTTTAAGAAGAAACTGACAACTAAGTATATACACACACATACATATGTAAATAAGATAACAAGTGAGTTAAAACCAGAACGGTAATAGGAGTCTGAGAAGAGACTTCCAGCATATAATACACAAATGACTAGCAGCTAAGTCGTTGTTTCATATTGATTTAACTGTAAAGTTTAGCACAATCATTGGGTAGAGATCTATGAATCCAATACCATTAATTAAGCTTCACTTGACAATGTTTTTTATGAGCCTTGAAAATATGTGTACCCTAGGCATTGATACTAACACTATAAAACCTTTAAAAGATATTTTACACGGTGTTTCTAAGATGGGACAAAGTTAGTTATGTGTTTCAAAAGCCTTGAAAACAATGAATTATTTCAGTGATTCCCCAGTGAGGTCCCGGCATGGCCAGGTGGTTAAAGCAAAGGTACTCGACACGTAATCTGATGGTCGCAGGTTCGAGTCTCCATCACACCAAACATGCTCGCCTTTTCAACCGTGGGTGTGTTATAATGTGACGGTTAATTCCACTATTTGTTAGTAAACGAGTAGCCCAAGAGTTGGCGGTGAGTGGTGTTGACTAGCTGCCTCCCCTCTAGTCTTACGCTGTTAAATTAGGGATGACTAGCGCAGATGGCCCTGAAGTAGCTTTGTGCGAAATTCAAAACAAAATTAATCCCCAGTAAGTGTATGGACTTATACTCCCCTCCAGTGAAATAGCGGTATGTCTGCGGACTTACAACTCTAGAAACCGAGTTTTGATACTCGTGGTAGACAGAGCATGGATAGTCCAATGCTACTTTGTTATAAAACACAAACAGCCTTTGGGCGAGAGAGTCGATAGACGACGAGAAGGAGTCGTGGAATCTACCAGAAAAGTCGTCATCCATCGATTTTCTCAAAGGCTTCAATACTTCTAAAACTGTTAAACACCACAATAAATGTTCTCTTGAACACTTGTAGCACCTCTTTTTGTAAGGTTATACTTACATTAAGATTCAAATAGCGAAAATGCTTTATCGACTGAGGTTGTCGATATATAAAACTAGAAGTACAAACTTGAAAATATTGAAATCGGACATGGTTATGACCGGTACTTCCGCACGTGTGTGTCCAAGTTTACTGTGGACACCTGTCCACTTCTTCCAATATCAAAGACTTACCTACATCATTATAGTTTTCAAAAACAGGTCCTTCTGGATCTACAGACACAACTTCGAACTCTGAAATTTCTAGGTTAGGGTCAAGTAATACAGCATTATCCATCCAAGTTAAAGTCATGCTTTCAACACTCTGGGAATCTAACAACAAAGGATAGTTAAATTAACGTGTGTTTTTTTTATCTGATATAAAAAACGTAATAAAAACTAATAATGAAATAACATTAAAAACAATAATTTTATCCCCAAGTCTTTCGTCTCGTTACAGAAAATCTTACCTGTACCAGATATTCATGAATATATTTACAATAAACAGATAAATAAAACAAGTGCTTTAACCAAAAAAATAAAATATTTGAGGCTCTACGAATTTCGAAAATCTAATTACAAATACTGGCATGTTACAACTGAACACAGTATTACTACGCAATAGATAAACAGTATGTCGTTTTATTCTCTGAGCTGATAATTACTTCAAAAAATCGTTTGTTTTTTCTTTAATACCACGTGTATTTTGATTCTAAGAATACTTCAAATCCATGTTTCGTCTAATAGCAACACACTATTTTGAAAAGAGCAGTCGTTGATTTCGAAAAAGGTCGCGCTTAACCTACTGAAACGAAAGACAAAACTATCGCTCGAAAGCAAGAAAGACTTTGTTGAATACCAAACGCTTGCTTAATTTTTATTAACGTTAAACGCAATGCTTGTAGTTTTAGTTTGGTTTGTTTTAAATTTCGCGCAAAGCTACACGAGGGCTATCTGCGCTAGCCGTCCCTAGTTTAGCAGTGTAAGACTAGAAGGAAGGCAGCTAGTCATCACCACCCACGGCCAACTCTTGGGTTACTCTTTTACCAACGAATAGTGGGATTGACCGTTACATTATAACCCCCCCACGGCTGAAAGGGCAAGCATGTTTGGCGCGACGGGGATTCGAACCCGCGACCCTCGAATTACGAGTCGAGTGCCGTAACCACCTGGTCATCCCGAGCCCGCTTGTAGTTTTAAAGCCAGAAGCATACATTTCAAAGGAGAAAGTTACTAGGTATTAATTGTTTGAAATTACTATCACCATTATAAAACTACTTTTGCTTCTTTGACATTCCACAACAAGTATATACGTTCAGTTGTTTCCGTTTCGTCGATTTATAAGCCCCCCGCTAGTAAAATGGTATATCTACAGATTTACAACGGTGGACTCAGCAGATAGCCTGCAGTGGCTTTGCTATAAGAAAACATACTCTCGATTTGTAAGGTTCACCCTATACCTTTTTTCTAAATCGAAAAAGCCCAATGTCTTTTTTTTTTTTCCTGCGTTCAGTATGGCCAGTGGTTAGGGCGCTCGACTGTAACCTGAGGATCAAGGGTCTGAATTCTCGTCCTACTAAACATTCTCGCCCCTTCCTCCGTGGAAGCATTTTAATATTATGACAAATCCCACTATTCGTTGATAAAATAGTAGCCCAAGAGTTAGCGGTGAGTGGTAATAACTAGCTGCCTTCCTTTTATCTTATACTGCTAAATCAGGGAAAGCTAGCGCAGATAGCCCTAGTGCAGCTTTGCACAAAATTCAAAACAAAGAAACAAACCGCCTATGTGTGTGCGTTTCCACACGACCTAAAGAGCAAGAGAGTGATTTACTTTTGTAAATATCTCATAAAGACATAAATTAGGGTAGCTTTGAAAAAAAAAAAAGAGAAATCCTTGTAATTATAGCTGAAATTTTAGTTAAATTGTCTAAACGTTTTCAGAAAAGAAACACAAAAATCCCAATAGGAAATTAATTGTTTTATTCTGAAGATTCATGAAACCGTATCAAGTGAAAGTCGTTTGATTAGATAATTATATTTTTCCTGATAAAGATGTTAACTTTTTATGTATTTCCAAGTTTTATCACGTTGATGTTGTATTTTATTGTCATGAATGATTTACATTATTGGTATTTAATTAAAATCTCAGTTTTATTCACTAAAAGACTGGCTGAAAGAAACAATACAAAAGTATTACTTCATTAATTCAGAGTAAACATAGATAATTGACAAGATAGATTTACGCATTCTTAAAATCATGTAAAAATGATTTGCTAAAAAAAATATCTGTAAATAAAGCGCAGAATGTAATTGATTGTTTGTCTGGAATTAAGCACAAAGCTACGCAATGTGCTATCTGTGCTTTGCTCACCAGGGGTATCGAAACCCAGTTTCTAGCGGTGTGAGTCCGCAGACATGCAGCTGTGCCACCGGGGAGCTGCAGAATTTTTAAAATCATTAATTTTCTAACTAAGCCTGACAAGTTAGGCTTAAATCAAACATATATTAATATCTTTTGACTTATACACTCACTTTATTAAACTCAATTTGAGGGTAAACATTTGATGTTTTGTTTGCTTTGTTAAATTTTGTAAAAGGTTCATCGAGAGCTATCTGCCTAATTTAGAAGTAATAAAAAGATGGAAGGAGGTTATTCAAAATACTATCGACTCCAACTCTTAAAACATCTAATCGAATAGTAGGATTTCCCATCACTTTATAATTACCCCGAGACTGAAATGGCAATCGTATTTGGTGATTGAACTGGAATCCGTAATTTGCGAGTCGATCACTCCAATACTGAGCCATCCAAGGCCAAATTTGATGTTACTGCAAAACATGAGAAGTGCACCTAGTGGCACAGCGGTGTGCTTCCGGATTTACAACGCTAAAACAGTTTCGATACTGTGGTGGTCAGAGGATAGACAGCCCATTATGTAGTTTTGTGCTAAATTATAAAAACGTACATACACGCAACTCATATAACCAACTGTCTAGTAGTTCTTAAATGTCTTAAACTTAGGTCTATTTCAAGGATAAATTAATACAGCCAGATTTTAACTTCAGTCATTTATGAACACACGCAACATTAATGAAAATCGCTTTTGCGTTACACAACAATGAATAACTAAATTACTTTCAAAATAATCAGGTCACAACGTAAACACGTGTATAATTAAGATTCATGTTAACTTTCGCTCCTATTAAGGTATCTTACAAAATGATAAAATTGTTTGCACTTACACGAGCCAAAAATCACATGGCAACGCTGAGTGTCCAGTGGATAATGACGAAATGACATATGGCAAGACAGACGAAGAGTAAGTCTGTGAAAGAAAAAAACAAACAAAAGCAAATGGAAATATATTCTCAGTAATTCTCCATAATAACTAAGTTTCGATTCTAATCATCTTATATTGAACTTATCGTTACTGAAAAATAAATAGATTATTCAATGCTTTGTGTGACTAGAATTGGCCAAGTGGATAACACACTCGACTCGCAATCTGAGGGTCGCGGGCTCGAATACCCGTCACACCAAACATGCTCGTTTCATCAACCGTGGAAGCGTTATAATGTGACAGTCAGTCCTACATTTCATTGGTAAAAGAGTAATCCAAGAGTTGGCGGTAGATGGTAAAGACCAGCTGCCCTCCCTCTAGTCTTAAACTGCTAAAATAGGGATGGCTATCTGCGCGAATTTCAAAACAAACCAAATCGACTATAATTTTTATTTTTCGCTCAAATAAGATTTTCTCAGTACAATGGCGTCTTATTTTAACTATATAGCTTATGTTCACGTTGTAGTCATAATTTTGTATTATAATATCTCATTAATCACCTGAAAATATATTATTGATTGTGAACCGTATTTAGTCTGGTCTTTCCTCAAAATGGTCAATTTTCTAGGCGAGGTAATTCGAATTTCTTTTTTAACTTTTAGGCGCCTTGCAAAGAAAATGAAGTGTTGTTATAGCGTATTCCATTTCTTCAAACACGAAAGCTAAAAACATCATCTGATATTTAAAACACGACCATCTCATGCGATACTGAGCTGATGTGCCAAAGGCATTGGATGAACCTCTTAAATCCATGTATTACATTTCTCAAATTTCATATTTTAAACAATTTTTAAATAGTTTATCACAATTTTCCTACTCTGTTATACTAGTTTTTGTGCAAATAATTGTAAATTATCTTAGAGTTTACAATACTGATGTTTAAGTAATGATAATAAATGCAAAACTAAAACATATAGTGTCATATTTTTTCTACTAATTTTCATATAGATGTTTCCAACTGAATAATTCAGGACTTACAACTGTGCAATGTGTTCTTGATGGAATTTATAGTATAAACAAATGGATGGATCTCTTAATAAAAACACGAATAATTTACATATTTATGCATAGATTTTGCCTTAACACATTTACCGCGAATGTATTAACATTAAAGAAAAAATACTGAATTGGCATCAGCCAATTTTTGAATCTTTGTTTAAAAGACGATATATAAAAAAATGTCTAGCTTTAACATAAATGTTTCTCATTTTATGTTGTTCTTTAAGGAGTTTTGATCATTTTTAGTATACCTGACTTAATGCACTCTTGTGTCATTATAACGTAAAAATTCCTGGCTCCACATAACTTTGTGTTATTACTTAAAACATAACTGATGAATAAGCAAAACTCTTGTTACGAATATATCCCAACTTCAAAGAAATCTTTGTATATTGAGCAGGTAGCAAGGTTAATGGAGGCCAATATTATTTATTAAGTCGTTAACAATTATATACATATATATACTGATATAGAAGCGACAAGTGATAATTCTAATAATGATATAACGAAGTAAGTTATAAATTCAACAATAAGCCTTACACACGAATTGCATTAGGTATTTGGTTCACCAGGACTAATCCAAAATAGCACTGCTGATATTTCAATACAACAAATGAGATGGTATATATATATTTAAGTGGTTTCAAACCTTATATTCAAGTATGTGACAAATACTTTAGAAGAAGTCGAATACTCACAAAGTGATACTTTAGATAGTTTCCCATCATTTATATATTGACTCTTTCATTAATTAAAGTCAACCACATTTAAATGAATAAAAAATTGTTTTACTTCTAAAAGGGAAGTATACAAAATCGCTTATGCTTCAAGTCTAACCCACTTCAAAACTTGTGTATGTGTCGCCAAAAGAAATATAGAATAATAATTAAAAGGATTAATTATTCAATAATGCTTGTCAGCATTCATCGGTGTTACGAGGCCCGGTATGGCCAGGTGGGTTAAGGCGTTCGACCTGTAATACGAGGGTCGTGGGTTCGAATCTCCGTCGCACCAAACATGCTCGCTCTTTCAGCCGTGGGGACATTATAATGTGACGGTCAATCTCACTATTCATTGGTAAAAGAGTAGCCCAAGAGTTGGCGGTAGGTGGTAATGACTAGCTGCCTTCCCTCTAGTCTTACAATGCAAAATTAGGGACGGATAGCGCAGATAGCCTTCGAGTAGCTTTGCGCGAAATTCATAGAAAACAAACAAAGCAAACAAACGGTTTTAAGATATAATAATTAGTCATTTAAAAGGAAAGGCGGACAGTGAAATGTTGTACCAATTAGATATTTCCTTCTAACTTTCCCAATAAAATTAAGCCTAATGATTTCTTTTTTCGCTCTCCACGTGTTGACACGTGAATCCTGTTTAACATGACACGTGAATAGTCTACAAAATGTGTATTTACTATTCTTGCGCAAACGCATTCTATTCGACATGTTATTTTGTTATGTGTTAATGCCTTGCTTATTAACCTGTGTTTCGTTTTATGATTTGTCCTAGTACCGCAAACACGAACGAAGGATGATGGAGCTTTTCATGGTCGAGTACAGAACTGAGCTCCTGTTAATATCTGCAAATTTTCTATTGAGAAATCACAAAAACACAAAATATTGGTAAAGAAACTGATTCTTCCAAACAACACTACCACAGATGCCAGGAGCCATCAGGGGCTCTGGGAACGGATTGATACGCCTCCTCCCTGAAGAATTTTTGGAATGATGCACCTACATGCATAAGAGATAGAAGATATGGTTAATGTTTGCTTAAACGTTCCATGTAGTCATTTAACAGATTGGTACACAACTTTCGTCGTTTTCATGGGACCCCGGCATGGCCAGGTGAGTTAAGGCGTTCGACTAGTAATCTGGGGGTCGCGCGTTTGAGTCCCCATTACACCAAACATGCTCACCCTTTCAGCTGTGGGGGTGTTATAATGTTACGGTCAATCACACTATTCATTGGTAAGAGAGTAGCCCAAGATGTGGCGGTGGGTGGTGACGATTAGACGCTTTCCCTATAGTCTTACAATGCAAAATTATGGACGGCTAGCGCAGATAGCACTCGTGTAGCTTTGTGCGAAATTCAAAACACAAACAAACAAACATAAATATTCTCAGCCTCCCTACCTTATCGACCTACAAAACGAATTTGAAAACAACGATTATATATTTCTCTAAGTTTTCGAATAAAGTTTGTTACTTGCTAAAGTTTAACACATGTAAGCAGAAGAACAAATAAATCCAGAAAAGAGTAAGTAATCTTTCAAACCGGATGGTCACCTGAATTAATACTTCCACAAAGAGACGCCAGGAGGCAGATAGTGCACAACAATGACGAATAGTTGAACAGTGTCGTACCATGGATGTGTAATTCCAAAATGTACACATGGATGATGTGTTCATCCATGTGTCAAGGACAGATGTTTTGTTACGTGGTTTGCTGTCAAATGTTTTGCTACATGTTTTGTTACATGGTCTGCTGCCAGATGCTTTATTATATGGTTTGCTCACTAATTACCCGAAAGTGTTATCAAGTTGTGTTAAGTTTTAGTTTGTGCATTGCTGTTTGTGTCAGATTCATGCGTGTGTTGTTTTTTTTTATAATAGTAATAAACAAAGTCTTTGAATACATAAAATTAATGTTTCATGTATTATAGATTGACTAAGTTATACACTGTATTTTGTCGTCACTCGTGTACAGGTCTAACTTAGAATCTACATAAAAAGTGCTTTCTATATTAACATAAAACATTTATACCTTATGTTATTGTTTGAAACATTTAAACTGAACTTACTACAAATAAGTCTACTCAGAGTAAAAGTAGGCAGAATGAGTGTATTAATGTTACCATGGCACGTTTAAACTCCAAATATGCATTGTATATATAAATATTCATGCAAGTAGTCGCTTTGTAAGAAACATGTTCAAATTCAATATAAATATTATATATATGTACGACATTAAGCGACTGCAATAGAATACGGTTTAATTTTATGGTTTACATAAATTATTATACACATGTTAACCTAAAGTATTCAAACTCCAGATATTTTCGTATTGAAACGAAACAAAGTCAGTATATCATAGTTTCCACTCTTAAGTTTAATTGTATCCTTTCTTTATTGAATATATATAAACCATTTTGTTCTGATTAACTACCGTAACACCGATATTGTACTTTATGAAACGTTTTCTAAACACATAATTTACTGTTGCAGCAAATTCTATCACTTAAGTAAACTCAATTATAGAAACTTAGATGTTCCCCGCTAGTACAGCGGTAATTTTACGGATTTACAACGCTAAAATCAGTTGTTCGATTCCCCGGGGTTGGCTCAGCAGATAGCCCGATGTGGCTTTGCTGTAAGAAAACAAACACAGAAACTTAAATAAACACATAAGACAACACAACGTCTAAGGTTTCAGCATATTATTTCTATTTACCTATACAAGTATAAAGCAAAGAATCGTTATTAAATTACCAATACATATAAAGGTAATTCAAATAATGATATACGAGTCACGCAAATCACAGTGGAAGTTCCTGGAACCCTTTCAGGAAAATAGTGTTGACATGAGAATGCAAAGTTTAAATCCAAATTATATTAAATTAGACGTTTTTTTAATAATTTATTTATTGGTAGTACACAATGTTACGCCTATAGTTTCTATAAAGCCTACTCGAAGTATGTGATTTAGACATTAGTCCGAGCACTGTATATGATTTCACTGTCCACTCCTTCATTTTGCAGCTACCCGCCCTCTAGCAACACAGTTTAAAACTATATCCCCTGGCGCTGCTTTGTAGAACTATCCGGTCTAATGGCACATTGGCACCAAACGATAGCCTCAACTACTATTGTCGACCTAAATAGATGGAATAATTTAGCGTGAAAATAATTTAATACATGTATTCTGTGTAAATTTCCGAGTACTTCTGATGGATGCATAGATAATCACGTGAGACAGTACGTTTTATTACAATATCATGTTTTCAGACTTCAGAACAAAAAATCTCTCTTGAGCAGCAGTTCACCATACGTCACAAAACGTTTGGTAACATACCGAATAGTTTAAGTATTCGAAAGCTTCAATTTGTATTCGTTTGTAAAGAGAGAAATTACCAATAGAACAGTATTTTCACACTTAAGTATGATTAATCACAAACTTCCAGAGCTTGGAAGAAAACGGTACATTTATCACGTGCCCTTAATGACTCGAGCAAAATAAACATACGAACAGACTACATTACAACACAAGCGATATTCTTACCTCATACTGTACAAAATATGTCCATCCGGGGATAATTTAATTAAAATGTTGGGCACTGTAACCATATGGAAGTTGGCTTCTTTCACATTACGAAAGAAGAGGTCAGGTTTCCAGATTCTGTTAATTATATCTTCACCATTTAAAGTTACTGTTGAATTCAATCCAAGAGGTCGAATGTCAAGCCGAGAGTCAAACCATGATTGCCGTAGATAGACATCCACAACGTATTCCTGTGTAAAAATAGGTGAGTGGGTGATTTGATAGATACACAGATGTTAAACTGATTCTATTAGATCATTTCACTTATCCTTCGTTCTAGATAGTTATATACAAAATGTTAAGTTCTTTGCTTTGTTAGAAATTGTCATATTAAAACAGTAAGGAAGATATTTTATAGTGTAACAAAGTCATTTCATGATTTTTCTTCTCCTCTTTGAACTTCTGCAAAAGTCATCACATTAGATTAAAGGTCACATCCACACACTTGGCCCGGCATGTCCTGGTGGCTAAGGCATTCGACTCATAGTCTAAGAGTTGCGGGTTCGAATCTCCGCCACACCAAAAATGCTCGCCCTTTCAGCCGTGGGGGCGTTATAATGTGACGGTCAATCCCACTATTTGTTGGTAAAAGAGTAGCCCAATATTTGGCGGTGGGTGGTGATCACTAGCTGCCTTCCCTCTAGTCTTACACTGCAAAATTAGGGACGGCTAGCGCAGATAGGCCCTGGTGTAGCTTTTCGAGACATCCAAAACAAACAAACACACACTCTCAACTCACGTTTCCATCTCGTACAACAACTCGTAGGTTTGGGTAATCAACAGTATTATAAAATATGGTTTGCTACAAATGCTTGTTGCACTTGTCATCTAAGGAAGCCATTTTCTGATGTTAATATGGTTGACAAAGACGGAGCCCCATTAATTACAATACATTTTAATTCTTATCACCAATATCGCACACGTTCATGTACTCCTTTAGAATAGGTTTTACAGACAAAGACTACATTTACTACTTTTACTCAAGATGGGCAGGATAACATTAGCAGCTTTTCCTATCTTCAGTGATACATATGGCTCATATTAAAATATCAAATTCATATTCTTTTTGCCAGAAAACCGTACAGAGTCAGTGAAAAAAATGGTGGGAAGCGTCATTCTTACTGTAATGTAATATCACATAAACTACCGATCTATAAGCCACGTTTCGCCAGAATAGACCTTATATACCTTAGAACTAATAAAACTACATTAGGTATTGTTGTAAAAAAATTATTGTTCGGTTTGTTTGTTTACGTTATTTGATAAAATGCTAGTATAAAATATTCACTGACTAAGTAATTTAAAGTTCTCTTGTGTGCAATTATATTAATTAGTTCACTAATTAAAAAATCTAATATTTTAAATATGAGAATTAACATATTCATTTAAATAATATTTTACTACTTCAGACTCAACGTAATTTACTAACAGAAATAAATATCAATCATTATTTATTCTAGTTTAACGCACGTTTTATACCGCTCAAATTAGTGTAAAACTTAAAAAAAAAAAGGTTTAGGGGCCAAGCAGCGAGCTTGTCACTTGACTTCAAACCTCCCTCTGGTTAAACAACGATACAAACAAATAAGTTAAAAAGAATCTTTATAACAGTATATTCATTGTTTTTAATAACTCTTAGATCGTTGCTTCCAATATGTGTTTGCTGTCAAACAGTAATAATAGGATAAGTAAAGCCTAAACTGATTTACTACTAACATTTCATATCTTACGTGCTATATTAGCGGTAGTAATAGTTATCACCACGGCTAACAATCTAGCTTATAAATAAACACTGTTACCAACTCTGGTAGAGACTAGCCTGACGTTTATATAATACTACAAGGAAAAATCATTGTTGTGATTCACAACTCACATATCTTGCTGCCAAACCTAACAGATAGAATTGATTATAGTGCCATAAGTTAATAATTCACATGCCTTGTTGGCAGCACTGACAGATCTAATTTATTGTAGTACCCACAGCTATTACCTGACAATACTATGTTGACTCTAGTACCCATAGTTATTATTTTACATACCATGTTGATACAGCACTGATAGATCTGGTTGACTCTAGTACCCACAGTTATTATTTTACATACCATGTTGATACAGCACTGATAGATCTGGTTGACTCTAGCACCCACAGTTATTATTTTACATACCATGTTGATACAGCACTGATAGATCTGGTTGACTCTAGTACCCATCGTTATTACCTGACAATACTATGTTGATACAGCACTGATAGATCTGGTTGACTCTAGTACCCATAGTTATTATCTTACATACCCTGTTGATACGACGCTGATAGATCTAGTTGACTCTAGTACCAATAGTTATTATCTTACAAACCATGTTGATACGGCGCTGATAGATCTGGTTGACACTAGCACCCACAGTTATTATTTTACATACCATGTTGGCAGCACTGATAGATCTGGTTGACTCTAGCACCCACAGTTATTATTTTACATACCATGTTGACAGCACTGATAGATCTGGTTGACTCTAGTACCCATCGTTATTACCTGACAATACTATGTTGATACAGCACTGATAGATCTGGTTGACTCTAGTACCCACAGTTATTATTTTACATACCATGTTGATACAGCACTGATAGATCTGGTTGACTCTAGCACCCACAGTTATTATTTTACATACCATGTTGACAGCACTGATAGATCTGGTTGACTCTAGTACCCATCGTTATTACCTTACAATACCATGTTGATACAGCACTGATAGATCTGGTTGACTCTAGTACCCACAGTTATTATTTTACATACCATGTTGATACAGCACTGATAGATCTGGTTGACTCTAGTACCCATCGTTATTACCTGACAATACTATGTTGATACAGCACTGATAGATCTGGTTGACTCTAGCACCCACAGTTATTATTTTACATACCATGTTGATACAGCACTGATAGATCTGGTTGACTCTAGTACCCATCGTTATTACCTGACAATACTATGTTGATACAGCACTGATAGATCTGGTTGACTCTAGTACCCACAGTTATTATTTTACATACCATGTTGATACAGCACTGATAGATCTGGTTGACTCTAGCACCCACAGTTATTATTTTACATACCATGTTGATACAGCACTGATAGATCTGGTTGACTCTAGCACCCACAGTTATTATTTTACATACCATGTTGACAGCACTGATAGATCTGGTTGACTCTAGTACCCATCGTTATTACCTGACAATACTATGTTGATACAGCACTGATAGATCTGGTTGACTCTAGCACCCACAGTTATTATTTTACATACCATGTTGATACAGCACTGATAGATCTGGTTGACTCTAGCACCCACAGTTATTATTTTACATACCATGTTGATACAGCACTGATAGATCTGGTTGACACTAGCACCCACAGTTATTATTTTACATACCATGTTGATACAGCACCGATAGATCTGGTTGACACTAGCACCCACAGTTATTATTTTACATACCATGTTGGCGGCACTGATAGATCTGGTTGACTCTAGCACCCACAGTTATTATTTTACATACCATGTTGGCAGCACTGATAGATCTGGTTGACTCTAGCACCCACAGTTATTATTTTACATACCATGTTGACAGCACTGATAGATCTGGTTGACTCTAGTACCCACGTTATTATTTTACATACCATGTTGATACAGCACTGATAGATCTGGTTGACTCTAGTACCCATCGTTATTACCTGACAATACTATGTTGGCAGCACTGATAGATCTAGTTGACTCTAGCACCCACAGTTATTATTTTACATACCATGTTGGCGGCACTGATAGATCTGGTTGACTCCAGCACCCACAGTTATTATTTTACATACCATGTTGATACAGCACTGATAGATCTGGTTGACTCTAGCACCCATAGTTATTATTTTACATACCATGTTGATACAGCACTGATAGATCTGGTTGACTCTAGCACTCACAGTTATTATTTTACATACCATGTTGGCGGCACTGATAGAACCCAAGCTGTTCACGTAAATGTTAACCATCACATCTGTTGGTTTTCCTAAACAAAAGGAAACAGTCACGTGTATTGAAATATAACTTTTTAAACTATGTTTTACTATTGAGTTTCAACTTATCTATAGAGACTAACAAATTTCAATTACACTTTTCACATGTGTTCTACCATTTTATACCAATACCAAACAAAGCTCCTCTTTATGTACCGTCTCTATCTCGAAATAAAAACAGTCAGTGATCAACGTATATCTATCTACGTCTTAAAGATAAATAAATTATTTTGTACTTTCGACATTTAAAACCTAAATTCTTTAGAGGAACGTGTGTTTGAAGAACTCAGTGTGATCAAAAATTACATGATAGTAACCAAAAGTATGGGAGTGAATTAAACTGAGATAGTTAAAACACATGTGGTTTTAACCACAAGGTTATGATACTTGAAAAGTACCATTCTGACGTTCACAGAACATTCTTAAATACTGATTTTATACTCATATATTTTACAGACTTTTGTAATCAGAAAAATATATATTAACGAATAAATGTGCTTAATGTGCTATCAGTGCTGTGCCCTACATTTTCAGTGTTATAAGTCCTCAGACGTACCTATAGATGATATCAAACAACTATATAATGCAAAAACTGGACCAGCCTTGATATACCATAATAGCAGTATTTAAGATTTACAAAGAATAGGTCATACCTTCACCATAGGTTGGACACGCCCTCTTATCATATCCGTTCAATATAACGTCAATAAATGCCAACCTGTTTTCGGAAGAGGAGACGTTCTTTTCGAGTTGAGTCGATGAACTGAGACTTAATATATAAATATATCATATAAGGAACAGTATGGTTAATGCAACCATAGAAGAGATGAATAACAACATATTTTATTAAAATGTTGGAATATACACATTTCATCTTCAGTAAGTTCTTACAATTAATACAAAACTATAATTACAGCTAATCACTTGAATATTCAATTAAAGCTTACGTACTTGGGTTAAAAACATTTTTAAGGGTCATGGTAAGATTGGAAGTGAAGGGAGCTTGTAAAAAAACAGTGAGTGAGGTTGAATATAATATACAGCCATACTAAATAAATTAATAAAATTATCTATATCGTTTGTGGCAAAGAATTAATACAAGCTTAACTCAACATAAGTTTGAAGATCTTGTTCAGAAGGTAGACTGTCTTTAATAATACGTTCCAACTCTAAAAAGCCAGAGCTTAAGTTTTTAAAGTCAGTTGAGGTGGTTTGTTGTCATTGTCCACTAATACGACCGCGTGATTTGACTGAGGTGCTGAACGATAATAAAGGGTGACTCTTGGAAATCTCCATGGGCTTATGTATAAATACAGTTAAATAGTGTTTGTTTATACCATTATAGATATTTTTGAGGCTACTGTATATATATAAATGTGAGTAAATATTCCGTGAACGAAGAGAGGTTTGAATGCAATTTTTAACAAGAAAAAAAAATTATCTCATATACTGGCTTAACGATAATTTGTGGGTTAATCTTTGTATAGTACTTACGTAACAGCTTAGTAAGTTGATTTTTAAGAATTAATATCTTTTCTCCTAAGTGAAAATGTAATGACATAAGAAGCATTTAGGTACAGGCCTATAGGATGACCATAGTCATAAATAATAATTATTTATTTACAGCTCTGGGTGTGACTACAAAGCAATGCCATCAGTCAAAGCAAAAAGATAAATATTGAATAAAAATTGAATGACAGTAACAAACAGGTCATGGGGCCCGGCATGACCAGGTAGTTTAGGCTCGTAATTCAAGAGTCACGGGTTCGAATCCCCATCGCACCAAACATGCTCGCCCTTTCATCCGTGGGGGCATTATAATGTGACGGTCAATCCCACTATTCGTGGGTAAAAGAGTAGTCCAAGAGTTGGCGCTGGGTGGTGATGACTAGCTGCCTTCCCTCCAGTCTTACCCTGCTAACACTAATCCAAATGGTGATATTTCATGAAGTAGTAAAGAATATATAACATTTAGTGGGAAAACAACAATTATTTCTGCATTTATGAAATAGATAAAATCGTATGACTATATTTAGAAGGAGTTTATTAAAATAAGAGAACATAAATGTGCCAACATTACCGACATCAATGGTACTGTCTTTTATTTGGAAAAGCAGTATTGTTGTTGTTTTATTTAAAAAAAAAACAATTGAATAATCCTTTTAGTGGAGTCTACCATAAAATAGATCTAAGAGTAATTTTCAAAATTAAAAGTAGATTGATTTTGTTTTAATTTAAAAACAAAATTTCTGCACAAAATCATCTATCGTTTTTTATCAGTTTCTTTGTCTTGGAGCGTGGAAATATGCACATATACTCAGTGACAAGAAATAGAATACTAAAGAACATGTTAAGGGTGGTTTTAACGTAGATACAAGGAATTTTTGCTTCAAGATTGTCACAAGAAGAAGAAATAACGACAGCTGTTTGGGCACTAAAACGTTATTAATTAAGTCTAAAGTCATGAATCAATTAATTTGTATCATCTATGAAACTTTTATTAAAGTTATCACAAAAACTGTTTTCTTATTTTTTGGCAATTTTAGGGTATGACTTTTTGCAGTTCTATCTTTGAAAGGTCCTGGTACTCCAAGTTGATCCACAATCCTTTGTTTTCCAATGTCATTGAATACAAAGGATATTCTATCTTTGAACTTCAAATCGTAACACTTCAGTTTTCGGTAGCATTACGCTACCTACAAACGTCAGCAATGTCGAAACGTTGTTCCAAGAAATACGTTCCATCACGTTTTCTAATTGGCTCCAGTTGTGACCTGGTATGCTAATTTCCACACACAACTGTTTTAGTAATAACGTCCTTAATCGTCTATTCAGTAATAATTCATCCTATTCATTTTCCTAATTCTTTAAGTTTTCGTAAAATAACGAATATTATCGAAATTATGGCTGATACTTAACCCACAAATTAATGGCTTCTTACGACGTTCCAATTTCAACATGTGGAATTTTAAACCAAGAAAAGAAACACCGCAGAAGTCAATATTCTGACGACAAAGAATACCGTCACCAAAAGTTTGTTTGTTTGTTTGTTTTTTAAATTTCGCGCAAAGCTACTAAAGGGCTATCTGCGCTAACCGTCCCTAATTTAGCAGTGTAAGACTAGAGGGAAGGCAGCTAGTCATCACCACCCACCGCCAACTCTTGGGCTACTCTTTACAAACAAATAGTGGGATTGACCGTCGCATAATAATGCCCCCACGACTGAAAAGGCGAGCATGTTTGGTGCGACCGAGATTCGAACCCTCGACCTTTAGATAACGAGTCAAACGCCTTAACCCACCTGGCCATGCCGGGCCTATCACCAAAAGTAAGCACTTGCATCATCACTTCGGATCCCCGTCACACCAAACATGCTCGCTCCTTCAGCCATGGAGGTGTTATAATGTTCCCGTCAATCCCACTATTCGTTGGTAAAACAGTAACTCAAGAGTTGGCGGTGAGTGGTTATGACTAGTTGCCTTCCCTCTAGTCTAACACTGCTAAATTAAAGACGCTAGCGCAGATAGTGCTCGTGTAGCTTTGCGCGAGATTCAAAACAAACCAATACATCATCACAAATAACCAAATAACACTTAAAAAAGCACATTTTCATTATTTACCAAACATTTATTACAGAGCAAACACAGTACTAAATGTTGTATACCGTTGTTGTCATTGTTTATAGACACACCACAGACAATCTGCACTCTGTCAACAGCGGAGAATCGAGTCCTAGATTTTAGGGTAGTAGATCCCCAAACTAACCGCCGACCCACTGGAATACTCACTGTACACTGCCATCGATTTTATGATTAAGAATACTATATGCATACCAAGACAAAGTAAAGCGTTTGTAACGAAGTTGAGTTCATAAATTATTTTTCACTTGAACTTCGAGTGCCCAAATTCTATCAAAAACGAAAGAGCCTTTATGTCGTTTGTGTCATATTTTTTGGTTCAGGTAGTAATTTCATCCATTCTAAGACCAGCAGAAAACGCTACATTATTCAGAATACATTTTTTTTTTCTTAGGCGTGTTTCAGATTACTCATAAAAAGCTTCATAGAATTACTTAATTTCAAGCGAATTCCACGCGGCGTATATCGATAGTTCTTGTCCTACTCTCACATTAACGTATCTGTTATTAATTTATAAACATTAAAATAACTTTGGTTCGTTCTGAATTTCGCGCAAAGCTACACAAGGGCTATCTGCGTTGGTCGTCCCTAATTTAGCAGTGTAAGACTAGAGGGAAGGCAGCTAGTCATCACCACCCACCGCCAACTCTGCAGTTTTGTCTTACCAGACTACAGCGATGATAGTATTAGAGATACAGTTTTGTCGTACCAGACTACAGCGATGATAATATTAGAGATACAGTTTTGTCTTACCAGACTACAGCGATGATAACATTTGAGATACAGTTTTGTCTTACCAGGCTACAGCGATGATAGCATTTGAGATACAGTTTTGTCTTACCAGACTACAGCGATGATAGTATTAGAGATACAGTTTTGTCTTACCAGACTACAGCGATGATAGTATTAAAGATACAGTTTTGTCTTACCAGACTACAGCGATGATAGTATTAAAGATACAGTTTTGTCTTACTAGACTACAGCGATGATAGTATTAAAGATACAGTTTTATCTTACCAGACTACAGCGATGATAGTATTAAAGATACAGTTTTGTCTTACCAGACTACAGCGATGATAGCATTAAAGATACAGTTTTGTCTTACCAGACTACAGCGATGATAGTATAGTATTAAAGATACAGTTTTGTCTTACCAGACTACAGCGATGATAGTATAAGAGATACAGTTTTGTCTTACCAGACTACAGCGATGACAATATTAGAGATACAGTTTTGTCTCACCAGACTACAGCGATGATAGTATTAGAGATAAAGTTTTGTCTTACCAGACTACAGCGATGATAGTATTAGATATGCAGTTTTGTCTTACCAGACTACAGCGATGACAATATTAGAGATACAGTTTTGTCGTACCAGACTACAGCGATGATAATATTAGAGATACAGTTTTGTCTTACCAGACTACAGCGATGATAACATTTGAGATACAGTTTTGTCTTACCAGGCTACAGCGATGATAGCATTTGAGATACAGTTTTGTCTTACCAGACTACAGCGATGATAGTATTAGAGATAAAGTTTTGTCTTACCAGACTACAGCGATGATAGTATTAGAGATACAGTTTTGTCTTACCAGACTATAGCGATGATAGTATTAGAGATAAAGTTTTGTCTTACCAGACTACAGCGATGATAGTATTAGAGATACAGTTTTGTCTTACCAGACCACAGCGATGATAGTATTAAAGATACAGTTTTGTCTTACTAGACTACAGCGATGATAGTATTAAAGATACAGTTTTATCTTACCAGACTACAGCGATGATAGTATTAAAGATACAGTTTTGTCTTACCAGACTACAGCGATGATAGCATTAAAGATACAGTTTTGTCTTACCAGACTACAGCGATGATAGTATAAGAGATACAGTTTTGTCTTACCAGACTACAGCGATGACAATATTAGAGATACAGTTTTGTCTTACCAGGCTACAGCGATGATAGCATTTGAGATACAGTTTTGTCTTACCAGACTACAGCGATGATAGTATAAGAGATACAGTTTTGTCTCACCAGACTACAGCGATGACAATATTGGAGATACAGTGTAGCTTTGCTCGGAATTCAAAACAAACCAAACTAAAACTCTATCATCGTGACTAATGGTACAAATTACTGTGAACAGTGATGGACTTTTAATTAGACGTATTTAACTGAAACTAGTTTAAATCAACTGCACCCTTTACTTCCTTTAGGATGATATAATAATCCAAATATCAATGAAATGGGTTTTGAATTTCCCTTTCATTCCTCGTGAAGTTCATTTAAAACATTCTGATCCGATGTTCGAGAATCTCATGAAGCTAAGCCAAAGAAGTTAAATTCCTTAAAAATTGTTTCGGTTCTAATAATAGGATTTTAAACAATTTAGCTACGTAGATTTTTAGCTTGAGATCGATTAAAATAGATGGAACTTGAACGTTTTTCTTCCATATTTCTTAAACATGTTTCGAAATGTTTTTCGGTGGTACAAAGAGTAAACATTGAACATGGTTTGCATTCCTCAGAACTTAAACTATTTGTATAGAAAACCTTTATAGGAAATACTAGATAATTTGTTCTCTAAATGGCGTATAAAGTAAAGAGTTTTGATACATGTTACTAACCAAAATACAGTCTCTGTTCTAATATATTGATATTGTTACCTGAGTGATAACGGAGAGGGTAGCGTATGATTTGACAAATATATTCTGTTGTGTTAAAACACACATAACACTTTTTTTATGTAAAAGCACATAGTTTTGATATAATCATTTTCTAAAGAGGTCAACACTTTTTTCAAACAGTTCCCTTTTACTTGGCCTAGAGTCATACCAAAAGCTTTGAAGCGTCAAATTGTTCGACTGTCCAAAACTTGTATAACAAAAACTGACATTACCAGAACAGTATTGCAAAATTAAATTGATAGAAATTGAGACACAACACTTTGGCCTACAGGAATAGTTGTTCCAGGAAAGTCTACTGGTAGAGGCCGAAAAAAAAACTACTGTTCGAGATTACCATGTTTTTATCACGTCAATACATTTCTGCATGACTTTGCAGTAAGAATAGAATGAACACATTTATTTCATGGTATCCATAAAGTATTTGAGTAGGAGACTCAATAAAGAAGGTTATTTTGCAAGAAGGGTTTTCTACAAACAGGTATTAACCAGAATTGACCCCCGTCATCAGGTCACTTGGACAAGACATCATGCCAAATCACAGTAAACAAACAACGAAATAAATATTTTGATTAAAACGAAGTCCTTGGATTGCCAGATCCTATTGTCTGTCCTATTTGTTGAACAGAGTTTCCAGGTATACGCCAGTCAGCTTAAGACCACTGATGTACGTTATATATTATTTATTGTGAACAGAACATCAATGCATATTTAAATATACCTTTTAATTTTCTCTGTGAATTGCATGACGAAAGCTTTACGATTTACAAAGGTAACCATTAAATTTTCTTTCAGCGCGAGCGTTTATTTATTCACAAGTGACTCGTTTTTAGTGCACCGTAAAATTTCCTAATATATTTTTTCTTGGCTGAACAGAGATGACTGCGCATGTGGCTCATTAACAAACGGAGGCCTAAAACTGTCTTGTTGACGATGTAGTGTACTGAAACCGAAAGCTTAGTGACGTGTACATACGCTAATAAGTACGGCTATTTTACACTAACATAAACATTCCTTCGTTGGTAATAAGTTATTTATGAAGATTCTGAGAAACCTAATGTTTAATAGTTTGTTGTTGTTTGTTTACCGGTAGCTACCACTAAAGTAAACCATATAAATGGAAATACTAGTGTAATATTAGGGCATATGGAAAACGGATTTCTTAATTTTTGGTCGTTGTAAATAGTCAACGTATATGTTATTTAATGTCACTGTTTGAGGTGTTTGGATAATAATAAAAATGCAAATATTTTGTTAATTATCCATGACTTTATGCCTCTAGGATGTTAACGTATTTAAGCATTTTTATTTTAAATAGTATTCTAAACAGCTAGTTTGAGTGAAAATGTTTCACTTGTAAATAATTTTTTCAAAATATTACTCCTTGAACTCAAAAAAAGGCTAAGCGACTAGAACGTCATACGTGTACAAACACAAATTTACTCTCATATAGTTACGACAAGCTCAGAAAATGTGATATTTTTATCACGTGACGTCGCTTTCATTCTCCCTTTAAATTTCAGGTTTTAACGACATTCGATCTTTTCCATTAATAACGTTCCAAGTACAAAACAGATGCTTGATCAATGTCAGCTGAAACTTAATAACAATCTTAACAAGAAACTAATATCATACAGCATTCAAATACTCATATTATAAGACCTAGTTTACAAACAAGATATTTAACAGAGGAAAAACTGCCATATAATTTGAGGTTCTACAAAATCGTCAGACGTGTATTCATACCTTATTGGAGCCTCCATTCATCGCATACATTTTCTTCACCTATTTTAAATTTAGTGTCTGAATAGATCTAATAAATTAATTAATCCATAAGTCTGTTCCGAAGAATAAACAAAAACTAACCTCTATGATCTCATCTTTTCAAGTTGTCAAAGTTTCGCTTTAGAAAAAAAACAAACATTAGTCGCGTGTACATAAACCCTCAATTGAAAGTAAACGTCTCCAAAGCAGTGTATGCGTGTGTACATACTTTATCAGTAAAGAACAGGCTGATATAAATTAGTTGAAACAAAAAATAGTTACATGAATCCTCAATATTAAAAACAAACACATGTTAATAAACACATGTCCTTAAATTCTCAACTCGAAATAAGTAGTGTAAATAGAACATGAACATAAACCCGAATGAAGGATAAACTTATTTAAAGTAGTGTAAATACGTCGTTTTATGTAGCATCTGGCAAGTAAAATGTTCGTTATTTAAGAATATATGAATGTAAAATATTCGTGGTTGTATAAATAACAGACAAAAACTCGACACTTATTCGATATAGCTATGCAATAACTTAATCTTACTATTCTCAAGAAGCAGAACTGAACTGATCAACGGAGGTGCACGTGACGAAAATAAGTTATGTGCTAATGAAAGTCTTAGTAATTAAACTTCTAAGCAATCACTTAATGTGGTTTTAAAAGATAAATAAATAAATATATATTTAAAAAAATGTTGGTTCTTAACATTCGTGTATAGGATGTATTAATTCAATTGTACCAGCTTCTGTGGCCGCTCATTGTGCTCTGTAAGGACTCCAGTCTAAAAATAGTTTAAAAACCCAACATGTAAGGATTACATAATGTTACCTTATATTCATGTCTATTACCTCAATATAACATTATACAAAAAAAGGAGCACAGTTTAAACAGACTGAAAGAGAAAACTTCGAAAGTTCCTTTACTTAAAACATTCGTAGCAATAAAATAACTATAACAAAGGTTTAACGTATTTGTGTTAACGAAACGTTTATTACACTGAATACTATTTACTTTATTATTTGAGTTCGGTCAATTTTATGTTTTAAAACTAGCTACGTTTTATAATTTAAAACAAAAAAGTAAAGAACAATAATGTAGTTTATTTGTGCATAAATCCCCAAAATAAATTTCATAAATATAAGTTCTGTGATTAGAGAAATAATTACTTGAACTCATACAATATGTAAGACATCAGCATTGAATTAGAATCACTTTAATTAAACAAAACATTTATCTTTAAATACATACAAAGAACTTAAATAAAACTAAAAAAACATTCTGCCTGCCAAGTTCAGCTGTAAAGTTTAAGTCTCGAGTTAATGTGGTCACAGTTTAAATGAAGACAAATTGGGAGTTTCACGTTTTAAGACCAAAAAAATGAGATAATTAATAAATAGCAAACGACCTTCGTATTTTATGACACTTCTGGAAAAAAAGAACATTTGCACTGAAGATTGGTATAAAAACAATATATATATATAAAATATTACAAAACCATTTTCATCCAGGTTTCTTAGCTAAAGCGTTTCATGGCTTTTAACTAAATATAAAATTGGTGGTGTTGTCATTCTGTTTACACCTGTTTTAGCATCTAAAACGGACGTGTTTTAATATTGATAATAAAAACATCACGTTTCTTTGGTGTCAAATAAAATCATTGTTGTAAGCTAGTTTAACTGTAGATGGCCGAGATTTAATATTGATGACAAAAACATCACGTTTCTTTAACATCAAATAAAATCGTAATTGTAAGCCAGTTTAATTTTTTCATAAACACAAAAGTATCAATAGCCCTTCCGACAATTCTTTTGCCTTGTTTAATAGTAGGGTTATACTTGAATATTCCCTTCTGATTTTATTGGATATTTACCTGAAATACTCGTTCAATGCATGGGGAAACTCTCAGGGGGACGTTAAGAAGATCATTTTTGGACATTAAAAGGAATAAAAGTTTTGCCTATAGTAACGAAATTTTTTTAAAAAATTGAAAAATTTTGAAAGGTTCTTTGTTTACATATATAGTGAAATGTTTATTGGACAAGTAAAGGGTAAATCAAAATAATTTCTTTACGTAATGTAAGTAAATACAGTATCTAACAGTGTTCTGTGAGGGTTCTCTGTTCTCATTTGTGTATGTGTGTATCAAAATAAAGAAAATAGCTTTCTATAACTTAGTCTTAACATAGATCATGTGGTTTTGCCAGACAGAAAAGTGGAAAACAGAAAACGAGTTTTTCAAAACATACTCAAGACATGAAGGAAAAGCATTCGTTCAAAGTTCTTCACCAAAGAATTTTATCTTACATGACTCCCTGTTTTATTGAATTTTATCTTACATTACTCCCTGTTTTATTAATATTAATTTTTATACAAAAAAACTAAATTTTAAATTTCTATTGAATCGTTTCTTTGCGTGACATATGAATTCCATACATTTTATATTACTATTTCGCGTGATTGCAGGTCCCTTGGTAGTCGGAATGCCTCTTAAGCGTCAAAGAGATGCCGCCTCTCGCTGATTGGCTGTCTCATACGATAAAAAGAGCAGTAGAGTTAAATACTAGGGCTTTAAAGATTTTATTACAAGAGGCAAATTGCTGGTTGGCTGAGATGAAATATATTACTAAAATGTGGAAGTGAGAAATGCGCAGATGAATCATGAGTAAACCACCAGAGGACGATGAGGATTAGCAGAAGTCAACATGCTTCAATGTGATTACGTCATTAGTTTTACAAATTTCACTCTCATAATAACCAAAAGCTTGAAATTAATATTTCATCTAATTTTCATAACATATTTTTATATTTGCATTAGCTTATATTAGAGATATGTAGTCCTGAAAAGAACTATTTTATAAGTCAAACATTCAAACTCTTATTTAGTTAATGCTCGTTACATTAATTGTAATGCTGTACAGTTCGATGCTACATCATACTTACACTAACAAGTCCAGGTAATTATCAAAATGACTGTTTCTTATAGTCTTACAAGTACGTTATTTAAACTTTACATATATAACGTATGTTTTACCAAGTATAGTTTAGTAGTTTGACTTTATTGTTTACATATGTTCTTACATTATGAATCTATATATGGAATAATACAGCCCAGTTTTCAATCTTATGTCTACTTTTACCACCTAGCTAATAAACTTGATTGTTTATTTATTTTGTTCCAGTTAAACATGGTAAAACTTGTACTTTTTATTAACATAAACATTTCAATAAAACAGAATTTCATTAACCTCAGTTACTATTTCAGATTTTCTATTATAATAAATTATGACAGTAACACTTACCAACTGAGACAATTCAAATCACTAGAAATGATGAGACATATTGTAATTATAACATTCTGACACACCATACAGTTGAAAATAACAATTATATTTACTGTTTATCATATATAAATCTAAAGTACATTTTATCCTTAACTAAGTTAATCCATTGGCACGTGACATATATCACAGTTAAACGTACCTTTACTAACAAAAGCTAATGAATCAACTTACTAACCTACACTGGATTTAGTTTAGTTTGTTTTTTAATTTTATACAAAGTTACTCAAAGTATAGATATGCTAGCCCTCCCTAATCTAGCAGTGATAGACTAGAGGGAAGGCAAATAGTTAACACCCCTCACTGCCAACTCTTGGGCTAGTATTTTATCAATAAATAACAGGAGAGAAAGTCATATTATAAAGCCCCCACAATTAATATATTTTGAACTCGAACCTGAGACCCACAGGTTTCAAGTCGAACATCTTAACGATGAAGCCATGCAAGGACACAATAATGAGAATGGACACAAAAATTAAAACTCCAAGTAATTGGATAACCCTTGTAATGATTATAGCAAGATTATTTATGACTTGACTTGTAATTATAATGTTCGTGCTAGAGTTAAATATAGTACTTTTGTGAGACTTAGATATTGTCTATATTTTCCCATTCGAAATAGACATCGTAGCTCACTTGTCTCACGATATGTGAAAACAAATCTTAACATATCAAGAATTAGTTACATTGTAATACATTTAGTATTATATGTTTAATTATACTGTTTTTCGTTTTAACTTTAAATATTTAAATATAAATTTCATCCGTATACTCATGCTTACAGTCTGTTTAATCCCAGCATCAAATATTGTTTACTTTTTAACATAGAATGTTCAAACTCTACCCACCGTACTGTGCTAAAATGTTAGGAGAGAATCAAAAATTGGATTTCAGGCCACTTTCAAAGAACAATGGAAGGTATATCATAAGTGAATCAACAGAAACTCAGTGAAAGTGCTTGAGTTCAGCAAACAGTTAATATTTTGTGTATCAGTTTTGCTTTACTAACTTTAGGTGGTCTTTCAGTCACTGTCGAAGCAATATATTTAATCAATGTGTCATTTCATATTTTACTCCAAATGTCTCTGATACACTCCCATAAAATTACTTTGGAAGTAACTTTTGATTTTTCAAGTTTTTATCTATTATTTTTCATATCTTCTGAATTGGGTTGAGATCAGTGCTCTGTGTGAGCTATTGCATCATTCAGTCACTCCAACAACGTCTTTCTTAGCTAAGTAATTTCTGCATAGGTTGTATGAAGGTTTGGGGTCATTATCTTCTTGGTAGTGAAATCTGTTACCAATTGTATGCAAACCACTAGGTATACCATGATGGACTGATAACTGATGGTATTTGTGCTGGGGTCCATTATTCCATCCATTCCCCCCCCCCCCCCCCCCCCCCAAAATAAATCACTAAGTCTACGGAGTTGCAACGCTAAAATCAGGGGTTCGATTCCAATCGGTGGGCTCAACATATAGCCCGATGTGGCTTTGCTATAAGTAAAGCACAAACACACACACACACCATCCATTCTTGCAAATACCTCCTGTCACCTCAACAGAAACAAACACTCCCAAACCATCACACTGCGTTCCCCCATGTTTCATCGAAGATGCTATGCATTGAGGTAAGTATTTTTCATCTTTCTTCCACCAGACATATAACCTACATTTTGAGCCATATATGTCACATTTGAACTCATCCATCCATAACACACTTTTACAATAATCAAAACTACATTTTTTTTAACTTCTTAGCAAATTTCAGTCTCTTGACAATACTTGGAGATCGAAGTAAAGTATTTTTAACTGTTACATGACCAAATATTCCATTCTCATTGAATGTTCATGATACTGTAGACCTGGGCACCTTTCTGTCATTTGGTACATGGTCGTTTATCTCATGCTTGCGATCAGTGGCAGTCTTCCTTCTGTCCCAAAGACTACATAAACAAAGATACTTAACATCAATATAATTGAGTTCAGGTGTTCTGCCTTTTCCTTTCCCATTTTCAAATTTACTTATCACAGTCCCACGATATAGTGTGAACTTGATGGTCTGCAGCAATTGGTCGAAGATCCAATCAGCATCACGTAAAGCTGTTAAGCAAACTCTCTGCTCTACTGACAATTCTCCATACGTTTCTCGGCCGTGCCATGACAACAAAACTTAATATATAACGTTTCTATCAAGTTTTAGCTGAGAAGTGTTATTAAACAGAATTATTCTAGCACATACCAACACCATATGTTAACTTCTTTCTATATTTTAGTTATTTCATACTCTCAATTTGATCAGTATGTTCATTTAAGCAGAACCATTAAGGCATCCCCTGGGTACAAGTGTATTGGAATTCTAAAGAATGATAAGTATTGTAACCCTGGTTTATTCAGTTGTCAACAGAGATCAGGAAAGCATTACCATAGTGTTAACATTTACATTCTGTAATGGCATGGAAGAATTAGACCCATAAAATGAGAAAAACAAACGACTAAATATCTCTAAGATAACCGTGTATTTATCAAAAAATATATATTGTGCAAATTAGATGAGATATACATTATAAAGTTTAGATTATTATTGAATTGTAAATTATAAAGTTGATGAAGTAATCAGATACTAAGGCATGTTTAGTACCTGTTGACCCACAACATCTTTTGAACCATTTGCAAGTTCTTCAGAGATTACTTCATTGTCCTTCACTTTAGCCCCCTGGTAAATCGACACCTGGTGGCACAGTTTGGACTTATGACATCAAGAACTATGATGACCCTAGTGACACGCCTGCTGGTACCACTTCGTTGGACTAGGAAGTCATGTGATCTCTTTGTCTCAAGCTATCTCTTATCACTCAGTGATGTCGAGAAAACCCACTTGTAGAGAAATATATATGTAAAAACAGCTCGTTTGGGTTGAGAAAATATTTTACATAGAAGAGCGAACAATTTCGAACTTCTTCGGTCATCGTTGTTCGCTCTTCTATGTAAAATATTTTCTCAGCCCCTAACGACCCATTTTTGCATATATATATCTCTTATCACTGCCCTCCTCATCTGAAGCAACCAATCAGCGTAAGAAGCTATACTTTGGACGCCCAACGAATATACCCCAACTACTTCCATACGAATTCTAGTAAACTCAAAATAAACCCTGAAAAGAATTATAACTAAACAACTTCTTATGTTGACAATGTCTCTGTTATGTATAATTTATTAAAGTTTAGCTAAGTCGTCTCTTTCTTTACTATTCACCATTAAACAATACTTAAAGAAGGTGAATTCCAAGCTTCACAGAAGCGTGAAAACATGTTACCTTTATTATGATGATTCAATAAGAACGAAATCTGAACGCAAGTTCCCAATTTGAAAAACAGAATTGTATTTTACTCGTAATGGAAATACTTTTCGAGTTTTCATAAAATAATAAGAAAATAAAAACACACTCAAAAGCATTCTCTATTAATATTACATAGCTAACGTCTTCGTGTGTAAATCTGTTTATATTGTAAACGTGTTGAGGTTCGGTTAACACTAACGCCAGTAAGTGGTATCAAAACTACCAGTTACATGTGTGAAAAAGAGTGAAATTGATAATTTTTGTGGTGAAATGGTTTCTTGCGCTTCTAGTCTAGTGGTGAATAAAGGTCAATATTCGCAACAACAACACCTCAAGTACAAAAATATAACATATAGGGAAAAAAACAACTCAACACGAGATTTCTAGAACGTTCCGTTAATTTCATTTGATAAATAACACAATAGAGCAAATGGTAACCTAATCGAAAACTATAACAGAAACAAAACAAAGCATTGTTTTTCATAAAAGCATTTATACTTTTAGTATTACACAAACCATGTACCCTCTAGTGACTCGGAGACAAGTCTGAAAGGTTATAACGCTAAATTTGAGTATTGTTGGGCTTGGCACAGATAGTTCAATGTGTTGCTCTGCGCTATACAACAAACAAACATACAGTACGAGAAACATTGAGCCACTATTAGTTCTCATAACTCTTCATGTCTGGCATAGTATTCAATATTAACGTTATCTTAAACATTTTGGTTATTACTTCGACGGCATATAGAATGGTAAAGTACATAAACAATAAGAATATGCGGGCCAGATTCGAAAGAAACGTATTAAACAGATCATATCCTATTACATGCAAACAAACAATAACAAAACGATTATTTAACCTCCGTTAATACACAGTCCATGTTACTAAACGTTCGATAAAACGCAGTCCATTTTACTGAACGTCTGATAATACATAGTCTATTTCACTGAACGTCTGATAATACATAGTCCATTTTACTGGATGTCTGATAATACATAGCCTATTTCACTGAACGTCTGATAATATATAGTCCATTTTACTGAGGGTCTGATAATACATAGTCCATTTTACTGAACGTCTGATAATACACAGTTCATTTCACTGAACGTCTGATAATATATAGTCCATTTTACTGAGGGTCTGATAATACATAGTCCATTTTACTGAACGTCTGATAATACACAGTTCATTTTACTGAACGTCTGATAATACATAGTCCATTTTACTGAACGTCTGATAATACATAGTCTATTTCACTGAACGTCTGATAATACATAGTCCATTTTACTGGATGTCTGATAATACATAGCCTATTTCACTGAACGTCTGATAATATATAGTCCATTTTACTGAGGGTCTGATAATACATAGTCCATTTTACTGAACGTCTGATAATACACAGTTCATTTTACTGAACGTCTGATAATACATAGTCTATTTTACTGAACGTCTGATAATAAAGGCAATATTTATTCACAGTATCGTTCTCGATACCACGTTAATATTTGTGTGTGTATGCATATGAACAAACTTTAAAACCGAATTGAATAATACCATTTGTCTTTACCACTACACTCTATTCACCAACATACAACTTATACAGAATTACACTAGTTTGTACCATATTCAGAATAATTACTAGTAGATATGTCACAGTACTTCTGGTAATGTTTATAGCAGCATGCATCATATTAGTGTAGCGAACTACTATGAAACGTTCATAATTCGATTTTTTTAACCAGGTGTTTGATCAATGATCTGCATGTATTCATTATTGGTCGGTTTTCTCAACCCATATAATTACAGCAAAAGGAAGTATAGAATATTGGAGATTCTTTACAGAAACTTGTTTTTTGTTTGTTTGATTTTTCGTACAAAGCTCTTAATCGCTGTAATTTCACAAAAGCTTCAGTTTCAACCACATGTTCAAAAGTGGGAGTGGCTTCTCTCACACTGGTAAAAGTATTATGCATCTACAGAATATACTGAGTGTACACCTATTTTATAAGGTTATTTCCTTGAATAGCTGTAACAAAATAACCCGTTTTAGTTACTTTTACGGAATACTAAATCATTGTATTTCTTCTATCAATGTGTTTGAACAAAACCTGAACGATAGAAATAATAATTAAAGTATTTGACTTTTTAGAACAACTTATTGGAAACCTAGATAAGAATTCGATAAATTAACGTCTCTCAATTATTTCTTTCTTTTTTTATTATTGTAGGCCAGAAGACGGTTTGTGTTCACTCCAGTAAGGCCCTTTAGAAACTGTGTTATCAAATACTCATGTAAGGATCTCATTTTACAGACATTTATATTGTAGTAACGTACATTAAGTCAAGAAACGTTCACTTTAGAGATACCCCTGTTAGTAGTCAATCGTTTATATTATTTCAATAGAAACATATCCATAACTTTGTTTAACTTAAACTGGAGTTTATTATGAGAAATTTCTATAAATGTAAATTAAACCACGACCTATATCCCCAGAATATAACATTATTAGCTCAATATTTCGCAATAACAGTTTTGTTTGTTTGTTTGTTTTGAATTTTGCGCAAAGCTACTCGAGGGCTATCTGTGCTAACCGTCCCTAATTTAGCAGTGTAAGACTAGAGGGAAGGCAGCTAATGATTACGAGTCGAGTGTCTTATCCACCTGGCCATGCCAAGCCTAACGGCTTTGTTAGAAGCTATCGTCATCCTAACAGTTACTTAATCCAGTTAAATCTAAATTGAAAAACTGTCGTACCTAAACTGGATATTAATAAACGCATATAGAAAGTACATATTATATTAAATTAATATTAACTATTCTTAATTTTATATTTTTGACATAAATCAATCCAACAATACTAAATAAAATGGGTGAAACCAATAAGTAAACTATTAATTAGAATGGAATACGTTACTTATCTAAAAACATTATTCATTTTTGTATTGGTAATTATGATGGAAAACTATTTCAAAGACGACAAAATCATAATTCCAAGTTTTGCCACCAGTTAGAGATGCGTTGCTAGGCGGCCTTAATGGATGATTGCACCACAAAGTAGAAAACGTGTTTCACGGCCGCCATGACTTATACAGCGTTCGACTCGTAATCCGAGGGTCGCGGGTTCGAATCCCGGTCGCACCAAACATGCTCGCCCTTTCAGCCGTGGGGGCGTTATAATGTTACGGTCGTTGGTAAAAGAGTAGCCCAAGAGTTAGCGGTTGGTGGTGATGACTAGCTGTCTTCCCTCTAGTCTTACACTGCTAAATTAGGGATGGCTAGCGCAGATAGCCCTCGAGCAGCTTTGCGCGAAATTCCAAAAACAAAACAAAAACAGACTTATACAGTGCGTCTCAAAAATAATACAATTATTCATTAATTCGACAGTTAATTAATAAAATCGTCCCTAAAAAGGTTGCTTGTCACTAATTAATTAAAATATTTATAATTAATTCATTTATATTAAATGATCATAAAAGAGACGCTTAACCTTGATTTATTAGTTAATTATAAATAATTCGTCTTAAAAAGGCTTAACACTAACTTATTAGTTGATTAAGTTTCCTATCCTAAAATGATAATATACAAATTTTAACTTTCTCTTTTTATTATCAATCAAGTGTTTTTCAATGACATATTATATTATTTAGTGTAATATGATTGCAATTACGTAATTTTTTAATACTACATGTTACATGTCTGTAAATTTAAATCACCCTAGAAAGGGTGACATCATGGGGGCCTATCATCGCTGTGATGGTTGCCTAGAAACGCGTTCTCGGATAACAACTTTTTACGTTATGGCCACCTGTCATGACGGCCTACCAACATGTCCTTGGTAAAATCGTATGTGTTATATCTCCTGTTATTCTTATGTCTCTGTTAGTTTCACATAGATAGCACATATTACGTATTTTGTATTATTTTGAAAAAGAGAAACTATGAAGATAGTTTATTAATCGAAAATGTGGCATTTTTTACACTTTTAAGCATTTCTTATACAGTTCCTAAACTGTTTATAAACAGAATACTTTAAAATTAAGGAAATTATTCTCTGTTCATTTCCTTTAAACGTGATGGAACTATGACGTTGTAATCCTTGACGACATCATCCCCTTTGTCAGCTAATCAGCGTGATGCGGCATCCTTTGGGCGCGATAGTGCAGGTCTTACTATTGATATAAAGTAACTTGGAACAAATCCATCAGCTCGTGTAGTGATAGCAACTCCTTTATTGTGTACGATACCAGTTCAAGTTTCGTAAGATAAAAAGTAGATACAATAGAGTAATGAACGGTAGTGAAGGTACTGTTCAATAGTTGGTACCGTAATAGTGGGATTCTTTCGTCATTAGGTCTTTTGACACGTGTAACTTTAACACTTCTAACGATAAGTTTTCAAACACTCTATTGGTTATATTTATGTTTTACAGGAAAAAACTAGAGAACTACCACTAACCTTTCGCAAGTATTACAGTAGCAAAGCCTGATTCTTTACAGCCATTTATTTGGTAGACAGATGTAACTTTAAAGGAACTAGGCTATGATTAAATACTCAGTAATGGGTTTCATAAGTACAACTACCAAACCCTCCAAGAAGCTTACAAAATGCGAAGTTTTATTACCAGATAGAACGTGCTTACAATACCGTACCTTGCATGGTTCAGCAAACTTTGCTTTATCAATAACAATATTTCTTACCAATCAGCTGACGGAAACAAAATCCAGTTACAATTTGAACCGTATTCTCAAGACGGCTGGTATGGGTATTAAAACTTTAATTAAAATAAAGTACAGAACAACGGGTTTCTCGTCATCACGAATTTACAGTTTGAATCACCAGCTCTGGCTATCCCCCGTGGTTTAGGTTTCACTGCAGCACATTACGTAGAGATGTCTTATTGAATGAAGTTATTTGGTTACGAGCCTGAACAGGATGATTCTGAAATGGTACTGTGGTAAAAAATAAATATAAGTGTGGCCTCGCCGTCTTTTATAAGTATCACGAATGTTATTGGTAGTAAACTCTGGTTGGTTAATTCTTACACGTAACTTTGTGCTTACCTGGAACGTAAGGCAAGAGTAGATATCGGCTGGCCAAATATAGCAATTGTTAAAAAATATACTGTATTCCGCAGACGAATCTTCGGTACTGTCATCTTCACTCTTTCGCCCTTTACGAGATCGGTCGCTGCTAATATAGTCTTCAGAGTGTTGACTGAATTTTATGCGTGAAACACATACACACACACACAGCTCACTGCTACGTAAAGCGCATGTTTTGTGAAGCACGTGAAAGGTAATCGCAATGTATGGGTTTGCAGCCTACAAGTTATACGTCAGGTGCATAAGTTGTCATCAACTTACTGTCAAGCTGGTTTGTTGTACACGTACGATTCCAGCTCTTGGTCTTTTCCCTTGAATAATATTTTTAAGGTATGTTTCAAGCGCGAGTACCATTACAGAAGTTACGCAAGCGGTGAACCAAGCATCTTTCATCGTGCAGTCATTTCGTGGTTCTCGCATTCGATCACGCCGTTATTCCGTATAAGTTTATATCTGATTAATCTCGCTGGATTCAACATTACCATGTTCTTTCTATCGGAAAAATGCACCAATAACAGAAGTCACAAAGTTAAATTAATTATAAGGTAACCGGTCCAATGTTTTACACAAATAAACTTTATAAGTTCTTAGTGAGATAAGAAATGTAATACAGTATAAGTGTGGCTTAGCGAAGACGATTCTGGTCTGAGTTTCATTTTACGTTTTCCCTTATTTATATGCAAAAACGGCTCGTTTGGGTTGAGAAAATATTTTACATAGAAGAGCGAACAACGTTTCGACCTTCTTCGACCTTCTTTCGACCTTTCAACCTGACGATGACCGAAGAAGGTCGAAACGTTGTTCGCTCTTCTATGTAAAATATTTTCTCAACCCAAACGAGCCGCTTTTGCATATAAATTTCTCAACAAGTGGGTTTCTCGACATCACTGGTTTTCCCTTATTATTGGCCCGGCATGGCCAAGTGGGATAAGGCATTGGACTCGTAATCTGAAGGTTGCAGGTTCGAATCCCGGTCGCACCAAACATGCTCGCCCTTTATGTTTTAATATTGTAACCCAACATTATATTTGTGATAATTAACATAAGAACAATTGACATTTTCACATCTCTTTGGGGCCCGGAATGGCCAAGTGTGTTAAGGCGTTCGACTCGTAATCCGAGGGTCGCGGGTTCGAATCCCGGTCGCACCAAACATGCTTGCCATTTCAGCCGTGGGGGCGTTATAATGTGACGGTCAATCCCACTATTTGTTGGTCAAAGAGTAGCCCAAGAGTTGGCGGTGGGTAGTGATGACTAGCTGCCTTCCCTCCAATCTTACCCTGATAAATTAAGGACGGTTAGCGAAGATAGACCTCGTGTAGCTTTGCTCGAAATTGAAAAAAAAACAACAGACTTATACAGTGCGTCTCAAAAATAATACAATTATTCATTAATAAAACTTTTTATTTTTCTCATATGATGTCTTTATACGGTTGATCCCTTTGTTATAACTCATGTTTCGTGAATTTTCTGACGACTCTGGAAATAGGTACTTGGTATTTATTGCTTGCATCTGAGCGTCACCTTATACAACACTTTGGCCAAATGTCTTACACTGCTAAATTAGGGACGGCTAGCACAGATAGCCCTCGAGTAGCTTTGTGCGAAATTCACAAACACGCACCCCTATCATTTTTATTGTATTTTTTTTTTCCTTCTTGTAATAGCGGTCGTTGTTTTCTCTTTCCTCTGTGATAGGAAGTTAAAATAAAGCCACTGACAAAAGAATAACAACAAATAAACAAGAAATATAAGTGGTTTTATTTTAACTACATCTGTCATCAGATGTTTTCTCTTCCGTTCATCTTTCCGCCATATAGATTCAACTTATTTTTTCCCACACTCCATAGGTTTTATTTCTCACTTTCCATTCTCCTTATGTTGTTGTTTCTCTTTCTTTAGTTCCGTTTGTTCCTTATGCTTATTTCCCTGACATTTTCCACTTCCGAAGTTTTACTTCCGGGTAATCGTTCTATTATTCCAGTTTCTTTCCGCTGTTCCTCTCCTTCTGTATTTTCTTGTTATTTATATCGTGATTTCCACTGTTATTTTTTACTCTATGAACTGTCTCCCCTTCTTGTCGTCTTATGGCCTTTAACTTCAGTTTCCATGCATTCCACGCTGTTTATTTTAACACATGGCATCCTTTTGTTAACCATGTTTCAACATCATGAGCATCATTTGATCTACAAAAAATTTTACATGGATATAAAATGTATCACGTGTTCAATTGTAGACTTTACTGTGTTATTACAGAAAAGACGTTTGAAAATATTTGTTTTGCTCTTGCATAAACATGCTCTTACGTTGGGAATTTCAAATTTT
>NC_134828.1:105919099-105997421 GCF_004210375.1 Tachypleus tridentatus
AACTGTTTGATTTACAGAGAGTGGCGTAAGTTATCGTAGAGAACGTTATCTTCGAGACACTAAGAGTATTTAGGAAATATGGAATGTTGCCATCAAATTTTAATCTCAGATTCCAGGAAGAAGCCGTAGTGCTAACAAATATAAGTGTTGTTTCACCCATACTTTGTAATAGCGTGTTCTACATCTTGTTAAAAGTGATTACATCATCAAGGATACAGAGTAAACGAATACTTTACTCGTATTGATTATTATGATAATTGTATGATAACATACAATTTAAATAACATACAAGGAAATATAAATTATCATTTTCACAATTGTTAACATGTTAATAATTGTAAGCAGTAATATACGTTTATACACACTGTATATACACACTGAATCAGTTATGCTCCACAAACTATGGTTCTCAAAACCCGAATGCTGTCGTCATAAGCACTCAAACTTAACGCTGAATAACGTAGATGCACAGTAACGTACGTTTGTCATTTGTGTGGTAACACAGAATCAAGTAATTGTAATAATTAAACTAAATGATGAAACTATAGTTTTGTTATGAGGCAGCCTTTTTGTTTAGAGTTGAGGAACCAATAAGCTCTTCGTAGCTTATTGGAAGGTTTTACTCTCTCATCTTACTTCACTTAGCAATAGAGCCCCGGCATGGCCAGGTGGGTTAAGGCGTTCACCTCGTAATCTGAGAGTTGCGGGTTCGAATCCCCATCGCACCAAACATGATCGCCCTTTCAGCCGTGGGAGCGTTATAATGTGACTTTTCAATCCCACTATTCTTTGGTAAAAGAGTAGCCCAAGAGTTGGCGGTGGGTGGTGGTGACTAGCTGCCTTCCTTCTAGTCTTACACTGCTAAATTAGGGACGGTTAGCACAGATAGCCCTCGTGTAGCTTTGCGCGAAATTTAAAAAAAAAACAAAGAAACAAACTTAGCAATAGGTCAGAGTCAGAGTGGAAAAGATTTATGAAAGGCAAATGTTTGAAGTCTACACGACAAAAACAAATCGTGTACGAAATACAGTATGAGATGATTTATCTTCTACGTGGGAATAAGCTTTGATTTGTGGAGAGAAAGCAGGCATTTACAAAGACTGTGCTAGAAATAAATATATATGTAAACAATTGTATATGTATCGTCAACAGCAATGTGTTTATATGTTATATAGTTGTAAGAAACACAACAAATTAAATTCAATATGACCAATTGTAACAGCAGAAAATCGTAAAAAAAGAAAAATTGAACTGAAAACTGTCTATATCATTACGTAGGACTTGTAAGAAAGCACCTTGGTATCAGATCCTAGGTAAGTTGATTGACATGCACGTGATTGTTCACAAGAACACCAAATTTTTCTCGCTGAAAAATTGAGCAAAACATAAAAAAATTCCAAAATTTTCTATATCGCTGTTTAAGACCTGCAAAGAGTGCTTGTGTAGAGCTCAAATTTCACGTAAATTGGCCGAAAAAGAAGGCTACGTGGTTGACCAACATCCCTAAAGTTATGTCTTTATTTATACTTTCGACCCTCTAAAATTACCAGAAATTGGCATCTAACAATTTTGTATGTTTATGCATTAGACCTGATAAAAGTATTTTTGTACCAAACGTCATGTAAACAGGACGAAATATAGCGACGTAATTGTAAAAAAAAAAACACACTTTAACATTATGATACTTGTGTCATCTTTACTCTCCCTATAGTTACTAAAAATGGGAAAGTCCGCCACTTTTGTATGTCAATTTGTGACATTTTTAGAAAAGCATCTATGTATTTAAACCGCTAGAAAATGACTAAAATATGTTATTAACCAATAATGGCCAGGTGGTTAGGGCGCTCGACTCACAATTTTCGGGTCGCAGGTTCGAATCATTTTTACAGCAAACATGCTTGCTCTTTCAACCGTGATGACGTTATAATGTTACGCTCAATCCCATTATTCGTTGGTAAAAGAGTAGCCCAAGAGTTAGCGGTGGGTGGTGATGACTAGCTGCCCTCCCTGTAGTCTTACACTGCTAAATTATGGACAGCTAGCGAAGATAGCCCTGGTGTGGTCGTGCGCGATTTGACAAAATTATTCTTTTTGGTAAATTCTTACCCCATGAAAGTCCCAAAATAAAAAAAATCAATCCTGATGTTTTGGGTACACAAAAATTAATATTTGTGCCAGTTTCCATATATTTTTCGGGTGTGTGACATTTGACATTATAAAATCCTCAGGAAGGCCTAAATATGAAAACAAAACAAAAAATGGCCCGAGTGTATTTGATCAAAATATAACACCACCTGGTTTTAAGTAAATTTGCTATGAAATGAAGGAACAGCGGTTGATTGAAAAGTGTTCAATAAAACACAGTATGTCTTTCTGCAGAAAACAAGATCCATAACTTTTACTTTTATAGAATAACTAATTCTACATTTCAATATTGCTTTTACTTGAAATAATTATTTACAATATGATCTAGAGTTTATTAATTATTATTCCGAATGAAAGGCCTAGCAAAGTCGGAAATGTTTGTTTGTTTGTTTTTGAATTTCGCGCAAAGCTACACGAGGGCTATCAGCGCTAGCCATCCCTAATTTAGCAGTGTAAGACTAGAGGGAAGGCAGCTAGTCATCACCACTCACGGCAATTCTTGGGCTACTCTTTTATCAACGATTATTAGGACTGACCGTCACATTATAACGCCCCCACGGCTGAAAAGGCGAGCATGTTTGGTGCGGGTTCAAACTCGCGACCCTCTGATTACGAGTCGAACGCTTAAACCCACCTGACCATGCCGAGCCCTGGGTGGCACGTTCTTTTGACAACTATTTTATTAGCAGTAAATTGTATAAGTTAAGAAAGTAATGAGAATCGCCCTCCCAAATATCAGATTAACCTAAATACAATGGAATGGAACGTTTGGTACTTTTGTTTGAATTTCGCACAAAGCTACTCGAGGGCTATCTGTGCTAGCCGTCCCTAATTTAGCAGTGTAAGACTAGAGGGAAGGCAGCTAGTCATCACCACCCACCGCCAACTCTTGGGTTACTCTTTTGCCAACGAATAGTGGGATTAACCGTCACATTATAACGCCCCACAGCTGGAAGGGGCTTGCATGTGTGGCGCGACGGGGATGCGAACCCGTGACCCTCAGATTACCAGTCGCACGCCTCAACACGCTTGGCCATGCCGGGCCATGGTACTTTTGAATAAATACAGAGAATATTACAATCTTACTGCTGTGTGATAAATACAAGGCATTTTAGTGATACTGGAGCTAACGAAGATAAAAATATTCGTAGTAAATGCTTTAGTTAGTTTTAATTAACTAGCATGGTAGACATGACATTTTACACTCTTTCTAGGCTCAGTTTTTCTTGGCGGAGTGAAATGCGTTTCAGACGATTGAAATGCAATATAAATTAATAAAATACAATGATGCAATGTTATTTATTTTGGAATACTATTGCTGAGTTGTGGATCACAGGTCTCGTCTCTTTCCCCCTCACGCCAACTTCCCCGACTTGCCTCTGAACAAGACGAGATAATGTGATACACAACGTTGTGTCGAATATGCTTCATTTAAAATCGATTCATTTAAACGTGAAATGCACTAAAGCATGATGGAGAATAGCGTTTACGTTAAACACGAAACATGAAAAAATCTGCTGAAACCTTAGAAATAAACGTCATAAAATATTCATTTTCCAAACGACATCGCTCCCTTGACGCCCCATTTTGCCCCCCTCATCTTGCTTCTGTAAACTAGCTGTACAGCGAAAGTAGTGGAAGGTTTACTCTTATCCAATCAAGCATTTATAAAAGGCTGATTCCATTAACAAAACTTTCAATTTTTTAAGCTTTCTTTTTACCGTTGTCTTGTAAGCTCTGTGTTACGACAAATGTGGGTTTGTAAACGTCACAGAACTCGTTAAGTAAGAAAAATAACAGTGCAAAAAATTATATATCAAAATATATCAGCAAAACGATATAAGACAACTAGCTTTCAACAAATGCTAATATATATTTTAACATACGGAGTGTCATGTTCTCTTCGTTGGGTCCCAGTTTGTTTCATAATATTGTCTATAAATCACAATTCTTGGTAGCTTTAGTAACGGGATATAAAACTCTTAATGTGGAATAAGCTCATCTCATAATGTGACACATTTATAGGAATATTTATCACTTTACGTGAGCTTAACACTAAAGATTGTTGTTCATGTGCTCAATTAAATAGCGAGAGTGGAGCACAGCAACAGTGGCATGAGAAGGTCTGAAGCTTAAATAATTAGTATTTGGAACCTAAGCCTCAAATTTCTTAACATGATGATAACCAAGTCTAAAATTTAATTACTTAAATACCTGGTGACTACCAGCTTTGATATTAATAATCCCGTATTTTTAAAACTAACCAACGAAAACATATTTCTTGGTTTAGTGACCACTTAACTAACAAAACAAACAAAAAGCTTTGGTTTAGTGACCACTTAACAAACAAAAAGCTTTGGTTTAGTGACCACTTAACTAACAAAACAAACAAAAAGCTTTGGTTTAGTGACACTTAACTGACAAAACAAACAAAAGGCTTTGGTTTAGTGACCACTTAACTGACAAAACAAACAAAAAGCTTTGGTTTAGTGACCACTTAACTGACAAAACAAACAAAAAGCTTTGGTTTAGTGACCACTTAACTAACAAAACAAACAAAAAGCTTTGGTTTAGTGACCACTTAACTGACAAAACAAACAAAAAGCTTTGGTTTAGTGACCACTTAACTGACAAAACAAACAAAAAGCTTTGGTTTAGTGACCACTTAACTGACAAGACAAACAAAAAGCTTTGGTTTAGTGACCACTTAACTAACAAAACAAACAAAAAGCTTTGGTTTAGTGACCACTTAACTAACAAAACAAACAAAAAGCTTTGAGTTAGTGACCACTTAACTAACAAAACAAACAAAAAGCTTTGGTTTAGTGACCACTTAACTGACAAAACAAACAAAAAGCTTTGGTTTAGTGACCACTCAACTAACAAAACAAACAAAAAGCTTTGGTTTAGTGATTACTTAACTAACAAAACAAACAAAAAGCTTTGGTTTTAGTGACCACTTAACTAACAAAACAAACAAAAAGCTTTGAGTTAGTGACCACTCAACTAACAAAACAAACAAAAAGCTTTGGTTTAGTGACCACTTAACTAACAAAACAAACAAAAAGCTTTGGTTTAGTGACCACTTAACTAACAAAACAAACAAAAAGCTTTGGTTTAGTGACCACTCAACTAACAAAACAAACAAAAAGCTTTGGTTTAGTGACCACTTAACTAACAAAACAAACAAAAAGCTTTGGTTTAGTGACCACTTAACTGACAAAACAAACAAAAAGCTTACAGTATACAAACTTTCCAGCTTTTTGAAAAATGTTTAAGTGTAAGAATTTTATTTCCTGTTGTGGGGGTTGGATATCTAGATGTAAGTTTGATCATTTTCACCTTGTTTAAGGACATATAGATATGTTTACCTTTAATGAAAGCTATTATATTCTCTGAACTAACGTTGGATGTAGAGCACCTGGTAACAATGTGGCAGTTTAACGTTGGATGTAGAGCACCTGGTAACAATGTGGCAGTTTAACGTTGGATGTAGAGCACCTGGTAACAATGTGGCAGTTTAACGTTGGATGTAGAGCACCTGGTAACAATGTGGCAGTTTAACGTTGGATGTAGAGCACCTGGTAACAATGTGGCAGTTTAACGTTGGATGTAGAGCACCTGGTAACAATGTGGCAGTTTAACGTTGGATGTAGAGCACCTGGTAACAATGTGGCAGTTTAACGTTGGATGTAGAGCACCTGGTAACAATGTGGCAGTTTAACGTTGGATGTACAGCACCTGGTAACAATGTGGCAGTTTAACGTTGGATGTAGAGCACCTGGTAACAATGTGGCAGTTTAACGTTGGATGTAGAGCACCTGGTAACAATGTGGCAGTTTAACGTTGGATGTAGAGCACCTGGTAACAATGTGGCAGTTTAACGTTGGATGTAGAGCACCTGGTAACAATGTGGCAGTTTAACGTTGGATGTAGAGCACCTGGTAACAATGTGGCAGTTTAACGTTGGATGTACAGCACCTGGTAACAATGTGGCAGTTTAACGTTGGATGTACAGCACCTGGTAACAATGTGGCAGTTTAACGTTGGATGTAGAGCACCTGGTAACAATGTGGCAGTTTAACGTTGGATGTAGAGCACCTGGTAACAATGTGGCAGTTTAACGTTGGATGTAGAGCACCTGGTAACAATGTGGCAGTTTAACGTTGGATGTAGAGCACCTGGTAACAATGTGGCAGTGTTCCTTTTCAGTGCTACTCTTCACAAACTGAAATTTTTTATACCAAAATCACATTGGGTTATTTGTTATGTCTACCATTGAAAATCAAACCTCGGATTCTAGCGTTTCAAGTCCGCGAACTTACCGTTGATCCATTATGAAGCACAAAATGGTCATTAAAGTAGTTATGTTAAACTTATGACGATAAGATACCATTCAATGTTATGGTTAGTGTCTTATATGATCATAGAAGTCTATTAATCGGTAACCATTTTTCATAACTAGATACAAGTTACTAACTAGTTTTGTACGCAGACTAGTTAACTAGATACAAGTTACTAACTAGTTTTGTACGCAGACTAGTTAACTAGATACAAGTTACTAACTAGTTTTGTACGCAGACTAGTTAACTAGATACAAGTTACTAACTAGTTTTGTACGCAGACTAGTTAACTAGATACAAGTTACTAACTAGTTTTGTACGCAGACTAGTTAACTAGATACAAGTTACTAACTAGTTTTGTACGCAGACTAGTTAACTAGATACAAGTTACTAACTAGTTTTGTACGCAGACTAGTTATCTAGATACAAGTTACTAACTAGTTTTGTACGCAGACTAGTTAACTAGATACAAGTTACTAACTAGTTTTGTACGCAGACTAGTTAACTAGATACAAGTTACTAACTAGTTTTGTACGCAGACTAGTTAACTAGATACAAGTTACTAACTAGTTTTGTACGCAGACTAGTTAACTAGATACAAGTTACTAACTAGTTTTGTACGCAGACTAGTTAACTAGATACAAGTTACTAACTAGTTTTGTACGCAGACTAGTTAACTAGATACAAGTTACTAACTAGTTTTGTACGCAGACTAGTTAACTAGATACAAGTTACTAACTAGTTTTGTACGCAGACTAGTTATCTAGATACAAGTTACTAACTAGTTTTGTACGCAGACCAGTTAACTAGATACAAGTTACTAACTAGTTTTGTACGCAGACTAGTTAACTAGATACAAGTTACTAACTGGTTTTGTACGCAGACTAGTTAACTAGATACAAGTTACTAACTAGTTTTGTACGCAGACTAGTTAACTAGATACAAGTTACTAACTAGTTTTGTACGCAGACTAGTTAACTAGATACAAGTTACTAACTAGTTTTGTACGCAGACTAGTTAACTAGATACAAGTTACTAACTAGTTTTGTACGCAGACTAGTTAACTAGATACAAGTTACTAACTAGTTTTGTACGCAGACTAGTTAACTAGATACAAGTTACTAACTAGTTTTGTACGCAGACTAGTTAACTAGATACAAGTTACTAACTAGTTTTGTACGCAGACTAGTTAACTAGATACAAGTTACTAACTAGTTTTGTACGCAGACTAGTATCTTCGAATTACCAAATTACAAATAAATTAATCAGAATTGTTTGATTATAGAATATACTAACCATGACACTAGTATTAACTGGGAAGTACGCTTTAGATGCTAAGAACTTTAACTAACTAGGACTAAGCTAATTCAATAGGCTACAAACCATGACATTATTAAGTTAGCTAGTATATTATAGATATATACAAGTTTAACTAACTGAACTTAATTAATATTAGAACTAATGTCCATGAGACTAGAGTAGTATATTGTATATGTTTAACATGAATAGTAATAAATAACAAAGGGAATTGTTGATATATATTACTGAAACAAAGACTCGTCTACAATTAAACGTTACGTAAGTTCTGAAAATACACTAACATTTTTTATGGTTTTTAGAATTTCATTATTGAAATGTTACCGAGTTTCAGGTCAAAACCCTGATTGTACTTGGGCATGTTTTATTTGATGCTAAATGTAATAAAAAGAAAAAAATAACACGAGATAATTGTTAAGCTAAAATATTAAAACAGACTGTAAGGTAATTAAGATATCTGTGTATACAATATCCTTTAAATATAACAGTTCCATATTAAACGTTTCATCACAACACGAAATGTCAACATTTTGGTTTCGCCCCGGTTCGAGTCAAAGACAGCAGATAGCCTGATTTGGCTTTGTTTTAAGAAAACACAAACAATCGAATCAAGAAAGAAAACGTCTCAACAAATATATGGCGCGTAAAATATATTTTTCGCCAGTCTGAAATACTAGGAATTCTTTATGAGATTTGGTTTCCCTTGTGGTTTATTTTTACAACTCTACACATTTTAAACTGATGTTTCGTCATTTTTTAAAATAATCTTTGACTTGTTTCAGAATCTGATAATTCAGTTCTTGTGTTTTGGGAAAAGAAATGCATTACAAAGAGAACAGGTTCTAATATTTCAAAATTAGTATTTATAGTTTTTGTTAAATGTTACAACAGCGCTTCCCTAGCGAAACAATACTTCGTTTAAGGCTATAACTCCAGTTAGCCATACTGTACCATATTCTTAGTGAAACAATGCTAGTTGTCATCAAGCATAACTGTAGTTAGTCATACTGTACTATGTTCCTAGATGAAAAATACTTGACTTTCAGCCATAAATAACTTAATCACACAATACCGTGCTCTTCCTTTAGGACTATAACTCCAGTTAGTCATACTGTACCATGTTCCTAGTGTGTTTTGTAGTTGTGTATTTTCTTATTATGTGAGAGAAGAACTATAATCTATTTCAGACTTATACTTTGGTTGATATTTGTAATTATTTATTCTTTAAAAATTTCGACTTTCGTCTTCACCTGGATGTACTCATGAATTTCTTGTATAGATTGTGTAAACTAATGAAGTCGGAAGACGAAGCTTTAGTTTAATACGTTATAAAGATAGATCTGGAATTAGTCGCCTTTGCATCAGAAGAAAACCATCATCAGCGTATTAAGATAGCCATTACAAGAGCTAAAATAAACAAAAATTGGACTTTTTTTATCGCGAACTGCAATTTGGTAAACACAGTAGAGTCGGTTTGTATGAGCCTGTATTCAGTTACAGACAAAACAATCAATCTTTCATCAGCTGCACTATGCGTAATTTACAGACAGTAAGATCTTTAATCAATTACAGCGAGCGTAGTTTACAGATCGATTACAGCATGCATAGTTTACGGACAATAATATATTTAATGAGTTACAGCTTGAATAGTTTACAGACGGTAAGATATTTAATGAGTTAAAGCTTGAATAGTTTACAGACAGTAAGATGTTTAATGAGTTACAGCATGTATAGTTTACAGACAGTAAAATGTTTAATGAGTTACAGTTTGAATAGTTTACAGACAGTAAGATGTTTAGTGAGTTACAGTTTGAATAGTTTACAGACAGTAAGATGTTTAATGAGTTACAACTTGAATAGTTTACAGACAGTAAGATGTTTAGTGAGTTACAGCTTGAATAGTTTACAGACAGTAAGATGTTTAATCAATTACAGTTTGAATAGTTTACAGACAGTAAGATATTTAATGAGTTAAAGCTTGAATAGTTTACAGACTGTAAGATGTTTAATGAATTACAGCTTGAATAGTTTACAGACAGTAAGATCTTTAATTAATTACAGTTTAGTGAGTTACAACTTGAATAGTTTACAGACAATAAGATGTTTAATGAGTTACAGCTTGAATAGTCTACAGACAGTAAGATGTTTAATGAGTTACAGCTTGGGTAGTTCACCGTGTTCTGCTTTAACCAAATATTTGATAAATGGTTCCTGCTAAGAAAGAGCTGTATCTCGGATGCAGTAGACAAATGAGCTACATACTACACTTGTGTAGACAAATCAGTTATATACTACACTTGTCTGATTTAATGAGAACGGTGACAACCTTGCCATATTTCCGGAGGAACGTCATTAATAAATAATATGTAATGGTTTTGATCTTCTAACGATTTCCTGTACCAGCTTTAGGATTTCGATTCGATTTCTGTGTTTGACAGCCATGTGTGAAGGGGCCGAGATCCTAGTCGGTCATTACGTCTCTAATGAATTTCTTAAATGTGTATGTTATATGTTTCTACCTTATATACAAAGTTATACAATATATTCCTTCCGGCTAACTCTTGAGAAAGGAGGAAATTATCACTAATCTTTCTTACAGAAGCCATAACCTTTTATTCGAAATCTAAGAATAAAACGGTTAAATGACTCGTTTAGTTGGAATCTGAGAATCAACTTAGTATATAACTTATTTAAACATATTCTTTCAAGTGATAACTCAGTATAGCTTTACCAAGTACATAACATCTTTAGGCATACCTCTTCAACTGTTAAATCAGTACAGTTTGATTAAGTTTGCCACATACTTAATCACATCCGCTCAACTGGTAACTCAGTTTAGTTTGATTGAATACATCACGTACTTACATCATAGAAAGTTAAAGGGTCTGTAAGGTATAGCCACCTAACCCTAATTACGCAGCAAGACAAAGGTGAGTTTTTGACGATCTTGCATATCTTTCTTCTCAGTTAAATTACGTTGATGAATCAAAAACTAATAAACATTTACTTTGAAGTGACGTTAAATAATCCTCCTGTTGATAGTTAATACGAATAAAATTTAGTTAAAGTAAAGATAGCGTGTTAATCCTGTAACCCAATTATTTGTACCTGTGGCATGATATCGGTAATTGGCTGCAATGTTGTAGTATCCATCCCTTGCAGCACCTTAGGCCTAACCTTGGATTAACGTATATTTTTATTGTGGCCAAAGTTCCAACTTTCCTAATACATTGAAATCCAACATGCTGCTAACTAACTATACCAACTGACATTGAATAACTTTACCGTGCAGGGATGAGGCTAAATCTGGCGCATTTAATAAGCTTAAGTTAATAGCAATAAAAATGAGGTATCGTATAGAAAGGTGGTTTTATATAGAACGGAAATGTTAATTATGAAAGAACAACCTTTGAAGACATTACTGTAAATAACATTGTTACTAGCTTGTAGAACTCACAAAATAAATTACGGTAGACCCCACCACTCTTCAACATTGATTATGTTTTACTGCACTTCTTCCAGGGGACTCAGGTTTTACTGCTAAAATTTTGATTATGTTTTACTGCACTTCTTCCAGAGGACTCAGGTTTCACTGCTAAAACTTTGATTATGTTTTACTGCACTTCTTCCAGAGGACTCGGGTTTCACTGCTAAAACTTTGATTATGTTTTACTGGCCTTCTTCCAGAGGACTCAGGTTTTACTGCTAAAATTTTGATTATGTTTCACTGCACTTCTTCCAGAGGACTCGGGTTTCACTGCTAAAACTTTGATTATGTTTTACTGCACTTCTTCCAGAGGACTCAGGTTTCACTACTAAAACTTTGATTATGTTTTACTGGACTTCTTTCAGGGGACTCAGGTTTCACTGCTAAATTAGGGACGGTTAGCGCAGATATCCATCGTGTAGCTTTACGTGAAATTTCTAACAAACCAAATTGTCTTTACCCTTTATTTAGTTGTAAACCTTATAAATCCATATGATAATTTAAAAAAATCTTACAAAAATAATAGTTCTACAGTTGATTGTTATTAAGGCAACTGAAAAACTCTGATGTTATTAAATAATAGTAGATATTTCAGCCAATACTAATACGAGATATAACTATCTCTTTCTTTATAATTCACCCAAACAGAAGCCATGATCGTTAGTTTCAATTAGTTTACACACAAGTGCAGTACATGCCGACGACACATTAAATGAATGTTAATTAAGAGTTTACTGTAAAAAAATATATAAATAACGTTATTGTCTTCTGAGCCTAACGACTGTCAAATGTGAATAAACCATATTGTTTCTTATTAGGCACAAGCATGTACCAAAGAGAGATTCCTCACAGAAATGTAACAACATATCTTATTCAGCAGTTTCACTACTTTGGTAACTTTCTTTCTGCATTTTCAGTTCAGTGTATGATTATAACTTCTTCTACACTAGATTCCTTCTAAACCTGTTAACCTACTGATAGCTATGGATATGATATGTATATCAGAACGGCTGACATGGGTATTAACACTTTTATTCATAAAGTATTGATACCCATACCAGCTGTTCTGAGATGGTTTTTATTTGCAGTGAGTTTCTCTTCATTAAGAATTATAAATATGATGAAACGAGAAAAGAAAGGAATAAAAGATGTTTCAGATGTTTGATTTATCTGCTAACAAGCCTCCTTATATATATATATCTTCATTCGGGTATTTGTTCTTTTGGTTCCGTTCTGTCTTTGAGTCATATATTTATAGTCTTTATATCTCATTATTGATTTAAAAAGTAAAATCTGTATATAAGCAGTTTCAAATATAAGATACTTTGAAGACGAATTCAGGACGCGATAAACGAAAACAAATGAGTCATTATTTACTAACTTAAAACTACACCACTCAAAATTACCATATTCTTTTCTTTCCTTAGTACTCTGTTCAACAACATTGAACTGTCAGAGTTCCTTTCTCTATTGAAATTTGTCGTGGAAAAAAAAAATTACAGAGCTTTTATTGGCCATTTAACAGATTGTCTTGCTACTCCCGCAAATTTTTAGCTTTTTAATAAGTATTACAAAAATACTAACTGGTTCTTAAATATGAGAATACTAAGGTAAGAAAAGTATACATTCTCTCCCACAAGTTTCAGCTTACTTCTTACTAGTTTATTTTTTTGTTGGTTACCAATACATCTTTGCCCTTTAATCCCTCACTGTCAGTAAAGAAATACCAGCGGGACTTTTTAAAAGCACCAGAGACGCAGAAATTCCATTTTATGAAGCGTGGTGAGAACGGTTGGATGCGTGCTCACTGGGCTACCAAGATAAAGGTTCTTCTAGGTACTGAGACAGTTTCCTTCATACCACACCTCTTAAAGAATACAGAAATTTTAACAATGGGCCATTTTTTATTTTTTTTAAGAAGGATAATAATCTATTAGTATATCTATATTTATACAAAGTATAAATTTAAATACATATTTATTTATTTTTTTGCACAAAGTTCGATAAATTCCAACTTTCGTGGTTTTCTTAAAAGAAGTGCTGAACCATGATAAGAAACTGAACAAAGGAAACAACATTAAACATTATTTAAAATTAATTTGTGGGAGTAATTCGCAATCACGATTCAAACTTTTCCAGAAATGAAACCGATCCAAACAAAATTATTTTAATAGATACAGATTCAAACACATAAAAACCAGGATAAAATTAAATTGTCGAAAATAGTTGGAATTCAGACTAACAGTAACTTCAAATAATTTATACAAGAAGGTAAAATTCAATATTAGGAACATTTCGAATGAAATCTCCGAAACGTTTTTTTCTCAATATCTATACCTCTCACTACCATCCCACTCAGCTGTCTTGTGTATTTACGTAACAGAACTCTGAAATAATCATATATAACTTCCTTGCCTACATATATATAATTTCCACCCAACCAGCTGGAGAGATCGTTTATAAAAGTTTGTTTTATGATACGAAGTTAAGAATTTGGGCTGTCTCCACGGTACTAGGCAGAGCATATTAAATTGTCTGTAGGTAATAAATGAGTTTCAGTTAGGAAAGGCTTTATTACAGTAGCAAGAACAATAGACGTCAAGAGAAACTATTAAAGAATCAAGCTGTGGATATACATGCATGAAAAAACGAAAACGGACGACGTAACAACCAGTGTTACTATAGTAACTTCTATTTGTCAAGAATAATGACTTTTTTCATCAAAGCAAGATTATGAAATTCTCTTTAAGAGGTATAAGAGTAAGCAGTTGAATAATCGTGACGTTACCCATTGAGTAAGTTTGTGTTCAACACAGTAACAGATAGATAGATGGATAGAAAAATATGAAAGCTACTGTACGTCAATTTCTATATCAGTGATATTTTTATTAATCTCATGTAATGTTAACAATATCACTTCAGAAACAAAGCCAAAGTTAATTTAAACCTTTCACAGTGAAGCAGATTTGGTAAGATTTACTCAGTGTATTAGTTTAAGTGCACCAACGTAGTCTTGGATTTTTTTACACGTTTTACTTGCCATTAGATTTAACTTTAGATACAAATATCGTCTTGAAATTCGTGAGTATCATATATGGAACTCTCGACCACATTGGAACCAATGATTATCATATCCGCTTGTAATTATATTCCTTCTTCATTAGTCTTTCATATGGTGAATAAACATGCTAAACCTCTGTTATTAATACATATATATATACAAATATATGTATAGCACATTTAAAACAAAGGTCAAAACTTCAGTGTTTATGTTCTTTCGGTAAGGTCGTAATGAGTAGATAGTATAGCAACTTTTCTGTCAAGAGGATCCAGGATCGAATCCCGACAGTTACCACATAAAACAGTCCTTTACTGGACTAAGACAAAATTTATCTAGTAATAAAAATAGTATGTAATTAGTAACAAGTGTTAAGTGATCGTATAAGTTCTTAAATATGAGAACTTCAGTATTCCTCTTTAGTGTATTGAAACACAGGTCAAATCTTTATAATTCAAATTAATTATATTGAAAACACAGTTGAATCTTTCATAATTTGTATTTATTGTATTTAAAGCGCAGTTAAAACCTACATAAGTTATATATAGTGCACTTAAAATATAAATTAAACTTTCGCAATTCATGTTTAGTGTGCTTAAAACACAGTTGAAATCTTCATAATTTATACCTAGTGTACTGAAAACATAAGTGAAACCTTCATAATTTATATTTAGTGAGTTTAAAACACAATTGAAACCTTCATAATTTATACCTAGTGTACTGAAAACATAAGTGAAATATTCACAATTTATATTTAGTGTGTTTAAAACACAGTTGAAACCTTCATAATTTATACCTAGTGTACTAAAAACATAAGTGAAATCTTCACAATTTATATTTAGTGTGTATAAAACACAGTTGAAACCTTCATAGTTTATATTTAGCGTGTTTAAAACACAGTTGAAACCTTCATAATTTATATTTAGGTATTGGAAACACCTTCACAATTTAGTGTATTGAAAATACAGACAGAACTTTCATAATTTATATTTTTAAATCACAATTGAAACCTTCATAATTAATTCATATTTAAAGTAACGAAAACAAAGTCTAGGTGGTACTTTGCCCAATATGGTTTCCTGTTAAAGAGTATATTTGGTTAGGTTGAAAAATGAACACGAATCAAACTATCACTTTCTCTACATAACTCAACAAACTCTTAAGAAAGACAGTTTTCCAGGGGCATTGTATCTGTACAACTACGTTCTCTTCCACTGTTTATTGATACCTTTAGCGTATTAAATCCAATAACATGAAGTTTGCAATATTAGAGGTTGTTATCATATAATTAGATTTACTCTAAGGTAAAATCACATTATAATTCATAAGGAACTTGTTTGTTCGTGAAATCTCCTGAATGATATAATATATTACTTTTTAATAGACATTTTGAAGTACACATCATACAACATTTTAATTATAAAAAGTCGTTTACTGAAATATATTCTCAGAACTGAGCATTTTAGAATCCAGTAGCCAACCCAATCTCAAACCGCCTGATAAATGAAATTTGTTATTGTAAAGCACAAAATTACATAAAGGGCTATCAGTGCTTTGCCCAAAACGGGTATCGAATCCTAATTTCTAGCAATATAAGTCCGGAGATATACCATGTTGAACAATATCAATGTTAATGTTTTAAGTTAACCAATGTGAATGTTAAGAGGATCACTTTCGATGGTTCAAATTGTTTCTGGATAAAATTTAAACATTCTAATTTTTTCTATAAAAGACAACAAACACTTTCTCTACACAGCGACAGATTAATAACAATAATAATAATAATAATAGAGCAACTGCATAGTTTTCAGTACTGAAATATGCTTTAACCAAAAGTTAATAAAGAAATAATCATACTATTCGCATATGTTGAGTGAAATCAAATTTCTGAACAGTTGAAGATGAAATATGACACATAATGTTAACCGGCGCTATGTAATACGTTGTGTGTAAACATTCACCTTCTCACAACTGTCTGCAAGCAGTAAAGGATGATATAGATGTAGGCTTGAGCACCCACATCTTGTTCTCCTAATTTCTATTACTATTCCCTTATTTTGTTTCTTTATGTGAGACTGGTGAACGGAGGTTAAGACTGATAGACAGTGTATCCCCACCGCAATGTGGGCCCTACTTCCTCAGTCACCTCCAAAACCTAAGATACATTTTATATTCCATATTATGACCTGTACCATAGGGATTATTTCAATTGGTGCATCCTTTGCTGTTTTTAGTGCAGTTCTTTCTTTTGATTTAATTTTTATTTTACTCAACTCTTCATTATTAATATTCTTTCTCTCTCTCTCTCTATCTCTCTATATATATATTTATGTGTCAAATACATTTGAATAAAATTGTTCTGAACATCAACAAAACTGATAGATATTTGAAATGAGTAATTGGAGGGAATTTCGAAATTAAGAATCTATTATTATGAGACCAGTAAGTTGACAACAAAAACCATACCATGACATCTTACTTTAAGCATATCTTATTTCTAAGATAAGACTCATTGAAAATGAGCACACTTTGGTAATACTTGTAAATCCAAAACATTTTTTTCTCTGTTCATTTCTATAGGTTTATTATCAACATTCTAGAAATGAGGTTTCCTCACTTTTATTATCGGTGTAGATTGTGCTGTAGACGTTTCAGGGTTTAGAGGTTATATAAAGTGAGTGTCACTTTTCCTCCAAAGTATCTTATCAGTAAAACCATGCGGGCGAATAACTTCTATGTGAGTTAAGGCTAGCATTTTTAATCAGTAAAATGTTCCACATGTGACGATAATGACCTATGTTCTTCGACAAGTCTGTGGATTTTGAATTCGGCAGAATTAGATCAAGATAAAATGTGAAGGTACGCTCAGGAGTTTGTTTACTCACTTAAAGATTTCAAGACGTGTTTATGGGTTACAGACATGGCGTTACGGTCGATTATATGCTCCATGCTGGTTGATCTCTAGTAAAAAAAATGCCTTTCAGTGTCACTATAGTAACACTCTGAACAATGTTTCTATGGTAACACTCTGAAGCGAAAGCAGGAATAAAATTACACTGCTTCTGCAGTTCGTATTCTTATGACAATATCTTCTTTAGATGTCTATAATAAATGTCAGTTGGACTTTAGTTTAAAGCGAATAAATAACTTCGAACTCAATTCCGTTTAAATGCACTTTGAACAAAATATCGAACTTTTTTCTTCCATCATTCCAGTATTTATACTCGTGCATGACTTGACTGAAAGTAAGGATCGTTAGAAACTAAAACCAAAGTAAGATCAATAGATGATGCTTGATAGGAATTAAAGATTTGAATCAGAAACTGACTTTTTTTAATTGTTAAAAAACTATGAAAGGTTTGATCGTAAAAAAAAGAAAGAAACAGTTCTATTTCATGAATGATATTGTCTTCTTAACCTAACCAATTCTGCAGCTGGAAATCCGCACACTTTTCTGGGCCATTAAGTTTAATTGTAATAAATTCTCTTTCACAGCTGTTTCTAACAAGATGTCACATTTAGTTTTTCATTTCAACGAGAGATTACACTCTCGCCGTTAGGTAAAATAGGGCCTGAAAACACGAACATCGGACAGCGGTAAAACTGGTGGTTTCTAATTCTAATTTTGTTGTAAAACGTTTCGCATTGGAAAGACACGAGATTATTTAGTAAAGTAATAATGACAAAGCTTTATTAATAAATGCTTTAAAACAAAAATTAAATAATTACGTAAAATAAAGATAGAAATAATTATTTAAAAAATCGACCTTATTTTTGTAAAATTTCAACTATATGTTTTAGTTACATAATCCACACATAAATAGTTATGTTATTGTGCAACAACCTGGCTTATCCGACTAGTTAAAGCTTGCAATGAACATCTGCTACTAAACTAACATTAGTGAATGACAAATCACACGTTACACTTCACATATGTGATATATATATATATAAAACTATCTGATATTAATGGTCATTTAATGTTGACCGTTTCGACATTCAACGATTTGATTCAACGACATAACATCTTAAATATTTTACGCCTAATTTAAATAAGTTTATTTATTAAATACAAAGAACGTGATTTCACTTGTGTGTGTACGTGTGTATGTTTAACATTTTGTATTCTGATTTATGATGTAGAATTCCAAAATTATGCATCGAAACTGTATAATGTTTTATTCTTCAGAGTGATGTGTGTGTGTGTGCTGAAATACTGGAAGGATACGTCACTGATCTCAGAAGAAATATATTTCAGATCTAATTTATACGAACTACTGTTTTTTTACGAAGCAATCTATTCTAAAAACGGTAGTTTCATTTGTCGCTATGCCACGTCTGTTGACTGCTATTGATTCATCTGGAAGAAAACGAAGACTCATAATGAAAAGTAGAGTCATGAGAACAATAATAAACATCTTAACTGAGCGCTTAGAAATTACACATAGTCCCTTTTCAGGAAATGTACGAAAATAATGGAAGGAACAATCTGAAGTATGATTGCTAATATAAAAACACAACCAGCAGTGTAAGGACATTATAAAACCTTTACTTTCAAAATGATAGGGTTATGCATATAAGTAAAAGGGGTAAAGAACTAGAATTGAAGCTTGGATTTTCATTCATAATATGTAATATCTAAATTTGCATAAACAGTTTGTTATAATTATATTCATAGAACAGAAATGAAAATATTTTGTAAGGAAACGGGCAGTGATGACGTTTTGTTGTGAATATGCATATAGGGGTTAGGTGGACTTTGAATTTTAAGTCCAATTTTGTTAGTAAGTCTCATGTGTTTCAAGGCGTGTATTTATGAATGGCAAGTTGTATACTTATATAGGCGGCTTTTACAGCTGCCATATGTATATTTCTATAGGACCATTAAACGTAATACTGAAGATAAACTGTCTTTATTGCTAAACAAGTTACTGAGATGAAGTGAAGATCTGAAAACAATATGGAGTTTAATCTGAGATAGGACGACTTAAGTAGCTTATTGAGTCGGATTTTAACAGTAAGACTTTGTTTTCGAAGTTAAGGAATATTAAGCTTTAGAGGGAATTTGAAACATGTTCGAGTATTCATCGTTGGAGTTCATTTCTTAGTAAGAATTTACGTGTTATGTCTTCAAGTAAAGATGAAGATCTTTTTTTTTTCTTAACGTATTATGAAAGAAAGTTATATCATTATTAAATGAGATCTGATCCAAGCAGCTCGAGTAGATCCTGAGAAGAAGGCTTGGGAGTATGTTTAGTTTGAATAGATCCTGAGAAGAAGACTTGGGAGAATGTTTAGTTTGAATAGATCCTGAGAAGAAGACTTGGGAGAATGTTTAGTTTGAATAGATCCTGAGAAGAAGAGTTGGGAGAATGTTTAGTTTGAATAGATCCTGAGAAAAAGACTTGGGAGTATGTTTAGTTTGAATAGATCCTGAGAAGAAGACTTGGGAGTATGTTTAGTTTGAATAGATCTTGAGAAGACTTAGGAGTATGTTTAGTTTGAATAGCTCCTGAGAAGAAGAGTTGGGAGTATGTTTAGTTTGAATAGATCCTAAGAAGAAGACTTGGGAGTATGTTTAGTTTGAATAGCTCCTGAGAAGAAGAGTTGGGAGTATGTTTAGTTTGAATAGATCCTAAGAAGAAGACTTGGGAGTATGTTTAGTTTGAATAGATCCTGAGAAGACTTAGGAGTATGTTTAGTTTGAATAGCTCCTGAGAAGAAGACTTGGGAGTATGTTTAATTTAAATAGCTCCTGAGAAGAAGACTTGGGAGAATGTTTAGTTTGAATAGATCCTGAGAAGAAGACTTGGAAGTATGTTTAGTTTGAATAGATCCTGAGAAGACTTAGGAGTATGTTTAGTTTGAATAGCTCCTGAGAAGAAGACTTGGGAGTATGTTTAGTTTGAATAGCTCCTGAGAAGAAGAGTTGGGAGTATGTTTAGTTTGAATAGCTCCTGAGAAGAAGAGTTGGGAGTATGTTTAGTTTGAATAGCTCCTGAGAAGAAGACTTGGGAGTATGTTTAGTTTGAATAGATCCTAAGAAGAAGACTTGGGAGTATGTTTAGTTTGAATAGATCCTGAGAAGACTTAGGAGTATGTTTAGTTTGAATAGCTCCTGAGAAGAAGACTTGGGAGTATGTTTAGTTTGAATAGCTCCTGAGAAGAAGACTTGGGAGTATGTTTAGTTTGAATAGATCCTAAGAAGAAGACTTGGGAGTATGTTTAGTTTGAATAGATCCTGAGAAGACTTAGGAGTATGTTTAGTTTGAATAGCTCCTGAGAAGAAGAGTTGGGAGTATGTTTAGTTTGAATAGCTCCTGAGAAGAAGACTTGGGAGTATGTTTAGTTTGAATAGATCCTAAGAAGAAGACTTGGGAGTATGTTTAGTTTGAATAGATCCTGAGAAGACTTAGGAATATGTTTAGTTTGAATAGCTCCTGAGAAGAAGACTTGGGAGTATGTTTAGTTTGAATAGCTCCTGAGAAGAAGACTTGGGAGTATGTTTAGTTTGAATAGATCCTAAGAAGAAGACTTGGGAGTATGTTTAGTTTGAATAGATCCTGAGAAGACTTAGGAGTATGTTTAGTTTGAATAGCTCCTGAGAAGAAGACTTGGGAGTATGTTTAGTTTGAATAGCTCCTGAGAAGAAGAGTTGGGAGTATGTTTAGTTTGAATAGATCCTGAGAAGAAGACTTGGGAGTATGTTTAGTTTAAACAATTTTGCTCAAAAACAAAGACGTGTCCAAACCAGTAAAAGTCCACTTTCTGTAAACTGGCCGCTATGTTACCAATCAATAGCTTAGAAGATGGGATATCTTTATCCAGTATACATAATAATTAAACAAATTATTAAATATATTTTACGAAAAATAAATGACGCATACTAGTTGCTCGACTTATTTTTGTATTTAAAAATGGGATTTAATGTAAAAAGTAATAATTATGGACGTGTAACTTGTACCCTTCCCAGTGGCACAGCGGTAACCCTGAAGGTTTATGTATATTAACTAAAAATCGCGTTTCGATACCCATGGTTGGCGTATCATGGATATGTACTTAAGTACAAAAACAACATAAAAAGTTACATGTATACATATATATGTGTGTGTGCACACGCGCGTGGGTGTCTATATATGTATGTTCTTTTGATTTAAGAAAACTTCCTAAACATTCTGATCACGTTCTTACTATATCAGTAAGTGTTTATATATAACACACAGAGGTAAAGAGTGAAGATTACATTTAATAGTATTTACCAACGATGAAACTCGAAACCGTATAGAATGTTTTCAAAAATATCTGAAAGTTAACCTGCAACTTGGCAAGTTAAAAGTTAGCCTTATTGATAACACTGGGGAACACTTTTTCAGTAACTTTGAGTTGCATTGGATATTTTAACTGATTCTGAAGGAGTTTTAGGCGCTGATTTCAAATCTGAAATTAGTTTTTCTCTACAAGCTCTAGTTTGTATGCAATTTGAGGTTAATGAAATTGTACAAATGTGAACTTGCGTAAACCATGTATAAGCATTTTCACGTCCATATATATATATATATATATATATATATATATATAGCTTCTAATATTTTGATCATTCTTCTTTTGTTTCAGATCAAACATGGCTTCCAAAAAATAGATATCATTGCAGAAACAAGCCTGATGCCTTCTGCTACATATGTGGATGCTACACACTCAATCGTCAGAGACGTAACATATCCTCGTTCGTCAAGCGTGCCTACAAGGCATATTTTGAAGTTCATCTTGGTGATCAAGACAAGCAATGGGCTCCTCATGTTGTGTGCCACAATTGTGAGGAAATGCTTCGAGACTGGACCAAAGGAAAACGCAATGGTCTGCCTTTTGGTGTTCCAATGATTTGGCGCGAACCCACCAACCATGTAACTGACTTATTTCTGCATGGTAAACACAACGGGTGTTGGGAAGAAAAACCGACATAAGATTACGTATCCGAACATTCCCTCAGCTATTCGGCCTGCTCCGCACTCTGAATAAGTTCCTGTTCCAGTTTTCAAAGGCTTGCCTTCATTGGACGATAAAGACATTGGACATGATACAAGCGAACAAGATAGTTGTGACAGTGAATTGTCAGAAAAGTGTACACAATCGGAGAACTGTTCTTCAGACACTGAACCTTTCCCCGTCCCCAAGCCTCTTCCCCAGGCTGAACTGAATGATTTAGTGCGGGATTTAGGTCTTTCAAAGAAAGCAGCAGAGCTTTTGGCATCAAGATTACAAGGCAGAAATCTTGTTGATCACTCTGTTAAAGTATCATATTTCAGAAAGCGTGACCAGCTTTTAGTGACCTTCTTTTCAGAAGACAGACAGTTTGTTTACTACCATGACATCCAAGGGCTTCTCAAAGAACTGGGTGTACCTTACTATAGTCCTGCTGAATGGAGACTCTTTTAGACAGTTCAAACGCAGTCTAAAGTGTGTTCTTTTACATAATAGGAATGTTTATGGAGCAGTACCTGTCGGTCACTCAGTGCATTTGCGGGAAGACTATGATGATATGAGAATGGTCATGGACTTATTAAAATATCATGAGCACAATTGGATCATTTGTGTAGACTTAAAGATGGTCAACTTTCTTCTTGGACAACAGAAAGGTTTCACCAAGTTTCCATGTTTCCTCTGTATGTGGGACAGCCGAGCACGAGACAGACATTGGGTCCAGAAGGACTGGCCTATTCGTGACACCCTTGAAGCAGGCATGCCAAATATCATACAAGACCCAATTGTAAGCAGAGATAAGATCATCTTTCCTCCTCTTCACATCAAATTAGGTTTGATGAAGCAATTTGTCAAGGCACTGGAAACCGAAGGTGAATGTTTCCAACACATCATCACAGCTTTACCAGGGTTAGCATTTGAGAAGATCAAAGCAGGCGTGTTTGATGGCCCACAGATTCGAACCTTAATTCGTGATGATCAGTTTATTGCTAAGATGACCGCTTTAGTAAAGGCAGCATGGTTATCCTTTGTGGCAGTCGTTCAGAACTTCCTTGGAAACAATAAGGCGGAGAACTACAGTGAACTTGTGAACAGAATGTTCCTCGCTTTTTCGTGATCTCGGGTGCAACATGAGCATCAAGCTTCATTTTTTGAACAGCCACCTTGATAAGTTCCCTGACAACCTGGGGGCTGTGAGTGACGAACAAGGAGAATGATTCCACCAAGACCTAAAGGTCATGGAAGAACGCTACCAAGAGCGCTGGGACAAAAGTATGATGGCTGACTACTGCTGGAGCATTAAACGAGATTGTCCAGATGAAGTGTACAAACGCAAAAGTTACAAACGCAAATTCCTACCTGAATAAAATACACAAACAAATTGATAAGCTATTCCTATAATTTCCTATAATAACGAAAAATTAAAAAATAAATAAAAATGTCAAATTGCATAAAATCTGTAGCTTGCAGACAAAAAACCGACTTCAGATTTGAAATCAACACACTGAAATTGACTATAGAAAGGTCTTTTTTTAAATGCAACAAAATGAGTGTTCCCCAGTGTAATAGGATAATATGAAATTAATTAATGCCATACTTAATTTTAACAACAGAAGAGGATTATACTGTTAGCCTACATGACAATAGGAAAATGCTATATCATTTAGGGTAAAAATTAACTTTGGTTGAGAATCGGACACTAACAAACTAATTAGAGCAATAATTAATTATCCTTAATTGTGAGGCAGATTACAATGTTAGCCTCCCGTAAGAGGGCAGTATCAAACTGATTATTGTAAGATCTTTTGTAGAAAATAATATAACGACCTACAAGGTGGCCCGGCATGGCCAAGCGTGTTAAGGCATGCGATTCGTAATCTGAGGGTCACGGGTTCGCATCCCCGTCGCGCCAAACATGCTCGCCCTTTCAGCCGTGGGGGCGTTGTAATATGACGGTCAATCCCACTATTCGTTGGTAAAAGAGTAGCCCAAGAGTTGGCGGGGGGTGAAGATGACTAGCTGCCTTCCCTCTAGTCTTACACTGCTAAATTAGGGACGGTTAGCACAGATAGCCCTCGAGTGGCTTTGTGCGAAATTAAAAAACAAACAAACAAACAAACGACCTACAACTCCAGAATGTAGCTTTATTGGCCCGGTTTTGAGCCAATAAAGCTACATTCTGGAGATAAAGGTCGTTATCTTATTTACGTTAATAGAAAAATATCGTAATAAACTCAAGTTTGCGCCAAATGACGTTAAAAATGATTAGTGTATTAATTAGAATCAACTGCGATAGGCCACTGTTCAGTCTAATAAATGACTCTGATTACAGTACGAACTTATCAAATTGAATGGCCTACGATTACCCTTAAAACAGCAGAAGGTTATGAGGTTGTCTTTAAACTTTATTAAACTGACATGGCTAGAACAGTTTTTAGTTTATTTTTGTAACGTAAGGGCTCATGTATTGTCAGGACAGTATGGTAAGTATTAGTGTAACAGTTAACCTCCTTGACGGTGTTAAATTAATTAGGGTAACAATGACCACCCGTAATAGCCGAGTGGTATTAAACTGATTTAGGTAACAATAAGCGTCTTTAACAGCAGGAAGATAATAAATTGATTCAGGTAATAATTAACCTCCGTTGTACCAGAAGATTACTAAACTGATTAGAAAAATAATTAGCGTAATGAGTTGATTCTGCTCTTCTGTCACGGCAAGTCGGTTTTAAGTTCGTCGTAAACCTAAGTCGTATCGTCAATTACTTGCTTATTTGTAGAAAATGTTTAGAAGCCAAATTTCGATCATGAACCCGTTGATAGTACCTAGACATACTTGTGTGAAATTACCCTTGGCAGTTGTCAAACCAGTTGGTTTAGCAGTTTTTGTATAATAGCTAGCTTATTTAAGCACTGCTGCTAGTCCTAAAACACACAAAATTAAACATGAAATCGACGAGATATTGATTACTTATTATCAAAATAACTGCATAATTTATGAAAAGGATGTTCATCTATTGGCAACAGAGAAAACTAAAGGGAAATTCATAATATAACTTATGTTTCATGACGACAAGAAATCTACTTAAAGTATAAATATATTCTGAATACGGCTGGTATGGGCATTAAAACTTCAGCTAAAATAAGGTACTGAACAGCAGTTTGACCTTCTTAGGTCATATCTAAAGATGACCTAGGAATATCGAGACGTTGTAAAGCGCTTTACTTTAATTAAAGTTGTAATACCCACACCAGCCGTCCTTAGAATATAACTTAGATTTTATGGATAGCAACATAGAAATGTTGAATTACAAAATCTGTTTTCATCAACAATCGAACGAACAAACAAAGTGCTACCATAAAAACCTACGTGAATTAAGAGTTGAAGATATTGATATATTGAAAGAAATACACGAAGTGTTCCAATATTGTTTACAGACTTAATACCAAGTAACAAGAAAAGCAACACTTCTTTAATACATTTCTTGATATATCGCCAACTAGAAACCATGTGGGTTTTCGTTAATGTGATTTTGAAAATAGCCTAGTCAAAAACAAGATGGTTAAATGTTATATAAAATAAGCTGTATATATATATGACTCTGCTTCCTGATAGGCTAAATTTGAATTTTCAACCCAAACAAGAACTAACGACGTGCCAATCAATTTACTTTTGAACTTTGAACTACTTCGACAAGGAGTTCCAGCTCTTTGAACCAAACAACGAGACTGATTGTCACTTTTATAATGTATTCATAGCTAAAAATGCGTAGTGCATTTTTCGGATTTTTATCTTGAATGCTAGACCCTTCGATCCGTCGACTGATACGCTAACCCTTAAGCTATTCTTGTAAATCATTGTAACCATAGGAACATTTGATATTTGATTTTGCGTTTTAACAGAGCTCTTGTTCTCACATCAGCATGTTTACTCTTCTGTTCTGTACGATCAAAGTGTGTTTGGATTGAACACAGATGCGACGAATAATCCGAGACGTCCCTACATAGGCAGAGCTACCAAATGCTGGGTAAGCTTCGTAGATATAGAATTTAAAATAAATATATAGTGGTTTTCCTTGGGAAAATATACTTAAAGTAAACTTCGCTTACAATGTATATGTTTGATCATATAAAAAATAAAAAATTAACACACCAAAGATTAGGTTTCAACTGTTTGTCTAAGCCTTCTCCAAAGTTACCCAGGATAACGAAGTTCAGTTTCTATAAATACTGCTAAAATAAACCATCTTATTTAACTTTGTGTTAATAAATCTTTTCCTGTAGATGTCTCAAATTGTCTTTACTGCACAGTTTGTGGACTGAACCAAGCTAACACGAAAACAAGTTCTAGCTCGAAATTCACAAACAAAAGAACGGAGAATGACGTGTCGATAGTAATACTTGTAGATTTGTCGTTTGTTGTGTGTCTTCTTTAGAATTTTTTTTTCGAAAAGCTTCACAGATGCCATTTGCGTATAGCTGGCCCTAATTATAAACAAATAGACTAGAAAGAAGGCAACTAAGCAATAGCACTCACCGCCAAATCTTAAATTACTCTTGTCTGGCCAGTAGCTGGATTTGACCTTCAATCTTACAGGGCACCAATGTCCCCTCCTCCCATAAAAGCATTATTAATACACAAATTAGATAATTCTATGTATAATAAAACTATTTATTAAAGTGCTCTGAAGCTTACTTAACACAGACAAACATCCTGTAAATATAGATCTAATGTTACATCCTGTAAATATAGATCTAATGTTACATCCTGTAAATATAGATTTAATGTTACATCCTGTTACAATTATCAGCTGGAATTAACCTATGATAACAAAGCCAATTTTCACTAAAGATTGTTCTTTCCATATTATTAATTATTGTGTAGTGCATTAAAAACTTTACGTGGAGATGTTGTTTACTTTAGTGCGCATTTCAAAGTAATATTTTTTTGCATTTTTATAATACTTGTTAAGAGATTTAAGAATTAGATGGGTATTTATATCATTGGCATGAATTACAGACTATTATATATATATGATGTACACTTGTATCATTGACATGAATTACATACTATTATATATATACATGTACACTCGGATGAATATTTCTTTTAAACATTTTTTTAGTTTTTCGCGCACCTTTCACTCGACAGGAAATTAGAAAATGTTTTGAATGGTGTTACGGACAAATTATTAATAAAAATGAAATAACTTACATAGTCAACAACGAGTTCTTGAAGAGTTATATAACAATATATTTTCTAATTATAAAAGTGAAATCTACTTGCAAATAACAGGGCCCAGCATGGCCAAGAGGTTAAGGCACTCGACTCGTAATCTGAGGGTCGCAGATTCGAATCACCGTCACGCCAAACATGCCCGCCCTTTCGGTCGTAAGGGCGTTATAACGTGACGATCAATCCCACTATTCGTTGGTAAAAGACTAGCCCAAGAGTTTACGGTGAATGATGATGACTAGCTGCCTTCCTTTTAGTCTTACACTGCTAAATTAGGGACAGCTAGCGCAGGTAGCCCTCGTGTAGCTTTGCGCGAAATTCAAAACAAACAAATGCACTTATGTATGGGCAATTATGTATCTGTTGTTTCATTTACAGTATTTGATTCGGTTGTCACTGAATTAATTCAAAATTCTTATGAAGCCAAGTAATCAAGAGAAAGCAGCCGTAAATTAAAAAATTACTTTCTAATGGGTGATTCTGATACAAGAAGATTGCTATTTAGTTATCTGTATACATAGTATGATGAACAAACTTATGTGTGTTCTTTTAAGTTCATGACAATATTTTAATCTACTTTAAAACCTCTATGATATAAATGTGATATTAATGACCTTAAGAATATTTTGAAAATTCTGTAACCGTAATTCTAATAGATATAAAACACAGTTAGCCAATAGATAAGGAAATAATGGATGCCATTATAATTCAATATGAATTAGTTTTGGAATATTTATATAAACAAAATTCCTGTTCACGAAAAGTGTTAGTAATATTGTAATCAGCATTTAAAAAAATATATTTTCTTCGACTGGATATTTCAAAATTAAAAATGTCAAACTACACTTTCCTTCAAAGACGACGTATACTCTTCCACATTTAATGTCACAGACACCTGAAAACTGGGAGGTTATGGTGTCTTACGTAGCTTGATGATATTGAAGTGAGTTTATCATTTTTGTTTGAACTCTTTTTGATTCGCTATTTTGACTGTTTTTACACAGTATTCAAGACTTCAGTGACTCTGATAATTGGCTATAATTTCATCGGGACTGTCCTTGCTTTGGCGTTTTGAAATCTTTCTAGCCGTAATCCAAACATTAGTCTTTAGTGAACCGAATCATAAAGAACCTATAAATACTTTTTTCTGGAATCACAAGGTACGTATAAGAGGAAAGTGATTTTTTTCTCACTTGTTTTCATAAACTTTGGTTTAGATTTCACTGTAATTATTAATATCTACCTTATGCTTAAAAGTTTCGTAACCTTGCATATTGTATAATATGTTTTTATTATTTATTTCACGTTATCGTGACGAAGACTACGAACTAAGCCTTATATAAAACATGAAATAATTATAATTTATTGTTAATTTAAAATCTATATACCCAAATGTGTTGTTTCAAATTTCATATTTCACTTTTCTTACTTACTATAAAGCTCTGCATGGTCAGATATGTTAAGGCGTTCGACTCGTAATCAGAGGGTTGCGAGTTTGAATCTCCGTCGCACCAAACATGCTCGCCCGTTTATCCGTGGGGGCGTTATAATGTGACTGTCAATCTTACTATTCGTTGGTAAGAGTAGTCCAAGAGTTGGCGGTAGGTGGTGATGACTAGCTGCCTTCCCTCTTTAGTCTTACACTTCTAAATTAGGGACGGCTAGCGCAGATAGTCCCCGTATACAGTAGCTTTGCGCGAAATTAAAAAACAACACTTACTATGTGTAAGTTGAGACTGACAGATACACAATATTTTGTTGACGATACATCCATGATGTTATAACGTGCTATATAACGTTCAATACATGAAGTAACACTTACTATGTGTAAGTTAAGACTGACAGATACACAATATTTTGTTGACGATACATCCATGATGTCATAACGTGCTATATAACGTTCAATGTATGAAGTTTCATCACGTTTATATACAGGACATTTTTCTACCATTCCCTCTTTCAGTAAAAGTCACATTAAGTCGTAATTACAATCCTATGGAAACACCGATGATAAAATAGCACAATTTTTTTAAAAATCTTCATCCATTACACTATGAAGATTTTAACAACGTCATAATAAAATTAAAAACAGATCTGTTGAAGCGCAGGACCTACTGAACTGAACTTACGAAAAATATTTACTTTGAAAAATCTATTGCATCTTTTCACCTAAAGTGAAGTTGAAAACATAACTAGTGATATAAAGACCTAATAGGTTCTGTAATTCGCCGTACACTCTGCTGTGAGTGTAATTTCGCTTATTTAAGCCACATCAGCACATAGTGGGTCATCTAATCAAAGAGATACGTTCCATATATAAAGAAACGGCACCCCAGAAAAATGTATGAGCTCTTTACTTCGCAGGTTATATTTTCAGTTTTAACTTTTGATAAAAAAGATATCATTGAATTAATACAGTTGGTCAACTGTTTAATATCAAATAATAAATTTGGCCCATTCATCTATATTATTCATATTGGCTTACGAAATGGTGAGTTAAAAGAACTTCTTGTTTTTGAATTAAGCACAAAGCTGCACAATGGGCTATCTGTGCTCTGCCTACCACGGGTATCGAAACTCGGATTTTAGCGTTGTAAGTCCGCAGACTGAGTCACTGGGGGGCTGAAAAAGGACTTAACGTTTCCATAAATATTTTACCTTTAATTTTACGTTTTATTTTTATAATTTTTTCCTGAATCAGTCATTGATTTGAAGACAGTTCCAGTACCTCTGAATACAAATATTACACCAAATTCATTATTAACTTTTGTTTCCAATGAAACAAGCAGATAAATGTTTTAACAAATGATAAAAATATAAAGCTGTTGTCAACAATCTGACATAAATTATTATTCAGTGAACACTGATGAAAACGAACAGTGAATGAGTCCAGTAACAGAAGCTGAAAGATATAATGTAAAAAAAAAAAAATTGATGAAGTTGTTCTTTAATACTCGTAACCTAAGTAAATTAATACGTAAAATTATATACGGACTTCGATCTACGTAAAAACACTATTGTATCCGAACTTTAGGAGTCTTTGTCGGGCAAAAGTGTTCCGAGTGATAAAAATTCGCTAAGTTTACAAATTCGTATCATTTAAATAACTGTTACCCGTTGAAAGTTCCGATAGGAGGCCCAAAAGCTCGGTTTGGTTTGGTTTGAAATTCACGCCAAGCCACACAAGGGCTATCTGCGCTAGCCGCCCCTAATTTAGCAGTGTAAGACTAGAGGGAAGGCAGCTAGTCATCACCACCCACCACCAACTCTTGGGCTACTCTTTTGCCAACATTTAATGGGATTCACCATCAAATTATAACACCCCAACGGCTAAAGGGCGAACATGTTTGGTATGAAGGGGATTCGAACCCTCGGATTACTAGTCGAGTTTCTTAAGCACCTGGCTAGGCTTGGCCTCCCAAAGTCCGTATTCAGTTCTACATTATTCTGATGTAGCTTGTTTGTTTGTAGCTAAGCACAAAGCTACAGAGTTGATGATCTGTGCTGTGTTTTAGCGGTATAAACATTAAGACGTATTAGTAACACTTGGGTGTCTGATGTAGTTTTACTTAACTCTTCTCTGTATTATTAATTAGTAACACTAGAGGGTCTGATGTAGTTTTACTTAACTCTTGTCTATATTATTAATTAGTAACACTAGGGGATCTGATGTAGTTTTAATTAACTCTTGTCTATATTATTAATTAGAAACACTAGGGGGTCTGATGTAGCTTCACTTAACTCTTGTCTATATTATTTATTAGTAACATTAGGGGGTCTGATGTAGCTTTACTTAACTCTTGTCTATATTATTAATTAGTAACACTAGGGTGTCTGATGTAGTTTTACTTAACTCTTGTCTATATTATTAATTAGTAACACTAGGGGGTCTGATGTAGCTTTACTTAACTCTTGTCTATGTTATTAATTAGTTACACTAGTGGGGTCTGATGTAGTTTTACTTAACTCTTGTCTATATTATTAATTAGTAACACTATGGGGTCTGATGTAGTTTTACTTAACTCTTGTCTATATTATTAATTAGTAACACTAGGGGGTTTGATGTAGCTTTACTTAACTCTTGTCTATGTTATTAATTAGTAACACTAGTGGGTTTGATGTAGTTTTACTTAACTCTTGTCTATATTATTAATTAGTAACACTAGGGTGTCTGATGTAGTTTTACTTAACTCTTGTCTATATTATTAATTAGTAACACTATGGGGTCTGATGTAGTTTTACTTAACTCTTGTCTATATTATTTATTAATAACACTAGGGGGTCTGATGTAGCTTTACTTAACTCTTGTCTATGTTATTAATTAGTTACACTAGTGGGGTCTGATGTAGCTTTACTTAACTCTTGTCTATATTATTAATTAGTAACACTAGGGTGTCTGATGTAGTTTTACTTAACTCTTGTCTATATTATTAATTAGTAACACTAGGGTGTCTGATGTAGTTTTACTTAACTCTTGTCTATATTATTAATTAGTAACACTAGGGGGGTTTGATGTAGCTTTACTTAACTCTTGTCTATATTATTAATTAGTTACACTAGTGGGGTCTGATGTAGCTTTACTTAACTCTTTCCTATATTATTAATTAGTAACACTAGGGGGTCTGATGTAGCTATACTTAACTCTTGTCTATATTATTAATTAGTAACACTACGGGGGTCTGATGTAGCTTTACTTAACTCTTGTCTATATTATTAATTAGTAACACTAGGGGGTCTGATGTAGCTTTACTTAACTCTTGTCTATATTATTAATTAGTAACACTAGGGGGGTCTGATGTAGCTTTACTTAACTCTTGTCTATATTATTAATTATGCAAGATTTTTAGATAACTTTCGGCCTTTAAATACAATATTCAAACCGTATTAATTATTTTTATAATTGTGCCACTGAAGTGTTGTTGAATAGTTGTTTATTCATTGCCTTGAACATGTAAGCATATTCAGTTCTTACTTACTTAGATGTGCTTAATAAGTTAATACATTAAGTGATTCTCAAGTCTTTAGTGATACCTTAATAGTCAGTCCCCCGGTGGGACATCAGTAAGTTTACATATTTACAACAATAAAATTCGGGATTCGATTCTCCTCGGTATATACAGCAGACAGCCTACTGTGCCTTTGTTTAATCAACAATATTGATACCTCATATAAAACATAGTGTTACAGCTTTAAACTGCAGTACAGATATCTTTTAATTTACGTCTTCATAATGTGTTCATCTATTTAACAGACGATATTTTCGTGTTAAACTGATTTCTTGACAATTTTTTTCTCATAAAAATGCCCGCGAATAATTGCAGGTTCGACGCAATGACTTAAGTAAACTCTTTTAGAACGAGTGTACTCGACTGAGTTTTCGAAGTTGAGGTGGAAATAATGGAGCTAAGGAAACCTGAAACGTTGAGCGAGTATTCACGTACAACAATGACCAGTCGTCACACCAAGTTATGTGATCGTTAGGTCGATTATCTTAATACAAAATGCTGAACTGTGAATTACCCCAACACTAAATGTTAAACTGTGGATTACTTCGACAGTAAATGTTGAACTGTGGATTAACCCAACACTAAATGTGGAACTGTAAATTACTTCGACAGTAAATGTTGAACTGTGGATTACCCCAACACTAAATGTTAAACTGTAAATTACTTCGACAGTAAATGTTGAACTGTGGATTAACCCAACACTAAATGTGGAACTGTAAATTACTTCGACAGTAAATGTTGAACTGTGGATTAACCCAACACTAAATGTTTGCCTGTGGATTACCTCAACAGTAAATGTTGAACTGTGGGTTAACCCAACACTAAATGTTAAACTGTGGATTACCTCAACAGTAAATGTTGAACTGTGGATTAACCCAACACTAAATGTTAAACTGTGGATTACTTCGACAGTAAATGTTGAACTGTGGATTAACCCAACACTAAATGTTAAACTGTGGATTACCTCGACACTAGATGTTGAACTGTAGATTACCTCAACAGTAAATGTTGAACTGTGGATTACCTCGACACTAGATGTTGAACTGTGAATTACCTCAATAGTAAATGTTGAATTATGGATTACCTCAACAGTAAATGTGGAACTGTGGATTACCTCAATAGTAAATGTTGAATTATGGATTACCTCAACAGTAAATGTGGAACTGTGGATTACCTCAATAGTAAATGTTAAACTATGGATTACCTCAACACTAAATGTTAAACTGTGGATTACCTCAACAGTAAATGTGGAACTGTGGATTACCTCAATAGTAAATGTTGAATTATGGATTACCTCAACAGTAAATGTGGAACTGTGGAATACCTCAACAGTAAATGTGGAACTGTGGATTACCTCAATAGTAAATATGGAATTATGGATTACCTCAACAGTAAATGTGGAACTGTGGATTACCTCAACAGTAAATGTTGAACTATGGATTACCTCAACACCGGATGTTTAACTGTGGATTACCTCAACAGTAAATGTGGAACTGTGGATTACCTCGACACTAAATGTTGAACTATGGATTACCTCAACACCGGATGTTTAACTGTGGATTACCTCAACAGTAAATGTGGAACTGTGGATTACCTCGACACTAAATGTTGAACTATGGATTACCTCAACACCGGATGTTTAACTGTGGATTACCTCAACAGTAAATGTGGAACTGTGGATTACCTCGACACTAAATGTTGAACTATGGATTACCTCAACACCGGATGTTTAACTGTGGATTACCTCAACAGTAAATGTGGAACTGTGGATTACCTCGACACTAAATGTTGAACTATGGATTACCTCAACACTGGATGTTTAACTGTGGATTACCTCAACAGTAAATGTGGAACTGTGGATTACCTCGACACTAAATGTTGAACTATGGATTACCTCAACACCGGATGTTTAACTGTGGATTACCTCAACAGTAAATGTGGAACTGTAGATTACCTCGACACTAAATGTTGAACTATGGATTACCTCAACACCGGATGTTTAACTGCGGATTACTTCAACAGTATATGTTGATGTATCTCAGAACGGCTGGTATAGGTATTAACACTTTTACTGAAAAGAAGAGAACAACGTTTCGACCTTCCTAGCTCATCTTCAATTCTGAGGTGCATTTTTTATTTCGAGTGGGTTTCTTGTCACCAAGTAAATGTTTAACTAGCTTTGGAAGGTCTTCTTTTCGTAACAACGAGACTAACATCAAGAAACAGTCTGAATTCCAAACATTGACTTGCTTCTTCTGTTCAGTGAGCAGGGTCACCTCGTGGCCTCTGTTCCCTAACAGCATTGGTCAACAATCAGATTCAAGTGACGTCATACTTCAACTAGCTAAAGATGTTCCAGTTTTTAAAACAAATATGCTCTAAAATTTTCTTACGACAAAAGACGTCGTTAAACAAAACAATATATGATAGAAGTGGCTAGAACAACATAATATTAGACACCTTAGACCACGTGTGGCCACAGTGGCAAAGCATGAGCTAAATAATCAATAATTTAAAAACAAATAGTATCATCATAGACGATAGGAGACATGACATGTCTGCTTGCCACACAGTGTCAAGTACACATGGGTGTGCACATACACAAGCCTGATCAGACGTACTTGGACAGCCTTATTGCGCGTTATTGCTTAAGATGTCTCAAAGAAAAGGAAAGCGAGTCACCTAAACGACAGTATCAGGTGATTAAAGAGTCATCTTTACTCCCCAGGTACTCTTGTCAGCTATTCACCCGGTAGAGAACAGCTAATATAACCTTGGTTGCTAGATTCTTAGGATCGGAAGCTTCAGGCTGCAAGTTTCAAAGGCGAGAGAAGCATCGGTCCGTATTAAATTATCATACGTCCTCTTAGAGGGGCGAATCAAAACTCCCAATGCAAATATCAAAGGAAAAGATGTTTTCCCGCGTATACTTCGTATACAATAAGCGACTTCAAAGAGGGAGATAGTGAACGCTTAACGGCTTGTTTTCTGTTCTTCTTTCCTGACTTTGACCGCCCCAAGAGAAACGTTCGTTAATTCATGTTTAATGTTGTCTCTTAACGTATTTTAAGAATGTTTGGTGTTCAGGTACTTTCTCCAAGGAATCAAACCCCTGTCACTCAGTTTGTGAAATTATTCGATTTCAAGAACCTTGGAACTTTAATAAGAACATTTTTGATATATCACCTTATAGAGAAACGTCAAGGCACTGAAAAATTATACAACTTATCGATGTTTCAAGCTTTGTTACTGTTGTTATAAGGCGTTTTACGCTGTGACTTCTCAACTAATACATGGAGACGTATAGAAACAAAAATAACTAAATTGAAGCAAGAAGAAAATGGTTAAACAAAGTTTTTATAATAAAATAAAAATTAAGACTTGAAAATGGACGTAAGCTAAAAACGTTTCACATATTCAAAGATGGTAGACAACTAGCTTACATCACGTAATTATTTTGGTTTAAGGTAAATAAACATCTTTACAACAGATTTAGAAAGAAAAATTATTAGATTACGTTATTAAACAGTACTACAAGTAACGACAAATTTTTGAGAACATTTAATAAATTAATTGGAAATAACAAATAAAGCTTCCATTACCTGGTGATATTGTGTGTAACATTGCACTTGACAACAAATAAGTGAATTACACTATGAGTGAATACGCTGCGTTGACAATAAGCGAATTATAATGTGAGTGAATACGTTGCGTTGACAATAAGCGAATTATAATGTGAGTGAATACGTTGCGTTCTTTCAAGTTATTTATAAAACATCAACCAAAAATAACAAAAAAATTATGTATATTTTTTAAGCATCTAGTAGTAACAGCTACGAATGCTTAACTTGTCTAATAATGAGCAATTGAACCAAATGAGAACAGAATACACGCCTCTACTGCCTTTGAAACTATATATTCCATCGCCAATCGTACTCAGTCTAATAGCCATGCTTATAAACTACTGTTCCACTTCACACTTTCAACTGTAACAATCTTCCTGGAATATCAGATTTATACCCAACATTTCATCAGTTCTTCACGTCCATCATAGGTGAAATATCTCTCCCAAGACTATATATAAACAGACCAAACGCACATTGAAGTTTCACTGGGAGGCTTCATGTGTATGGGCTAAGCTCAATTATTGTGGCGACAGTTTCTTCGACAGTCTTTCCAATGGAACCAGGTACTGATTTCTCTATGTTTCTGAAAGTTTGTAAATATTTCGCTTTCGAGGTTTTGCAAACTTTAAATCATTCAGTAATGTTTTTTTTAAAAATACCACGAAGTACGTCCAACTTCATGGCATTTTGAGTTTTAGAGTTTTATTTCATGGTTTCGGATCCTACGCTCCTAAACTCTCTGTTGTACAAGTGTTTCTACTTTCAAGGAGAAACTAGAGACTCTCCTTTTCGAAACTTTTTACCTTTATCTTTACATCGTTTACCGCAATCTCTGTGCGAAAATCTTTACTAAATAAATACACATACGTTGAGGTTAAACACCCAGTTTCTGTTGCATATACAAATATTTAGGATCTATATAATATATCCTTCATCTTTTACAAATATATACCAGAGCTCAGATGAGTGACTAGGTTATGTATTGAACACGTAATAAAAATAAAGGAACTCGGATTGCTATGTATCCTATTCTCAAACAGATTAAGTTTAAATGCCATACAAGCCATTTTCTATTTTATTTTACTGTAAAAGAAAATCACTTTCTCAGTTATTTTATGGAGAAACAAACAAATGTACGTTGTTTTTTTGAAACTATTGTATTCAGTACTTTATTTAAAACAAATATGCCTATCTATGTTCCTTCATAGTTAAACAAAATGCTTTATTGTAAGACAAAATCTCAGCTCGGTTGCGTTATTTTATATATATATATGTATACACTTATACATTATGATATATTTGTGTTGCACCCAATACGGGTATAGAACCCAGGTTTTTTAAACTTGAAAAGTATTTACACTTGCCGTTGACCCATTGAGGTGTGTTAGCTTTGTTACTAAACAAAACACTGAGGTGTAATGCTAACTGAAAAGTGAATATGTCAACAAATATTTTCATATTACAAAGAAAATAAATACATCATATTTTACCTTAATGTAAAGAAATGGAGGGAAGTATCCATTTTATTTCGTGAATGACAGAAATAAGACAATGAATTGTCTTATTGTGTCCTACTGTAGAGCATAAATGTTCTTTTGTGTTTTATTATATATCTTTACTCATAAAAAAGATATTTTCTCCTCTGCCCTTTCTAAGACAGGTACTTAATTTATATTGAAACACTGGAAAATAGTATTGCTTTATGTTATCTGATGGTAACTTGAAAAATTGTTATATGCAAACTTGTGATAAATCAAGGTTTGGTACATGTCGTCTTATGGTGAATTAAATATTTGCTTTGTTGTCCTACGATAAATCAAGAACTTCCTAATATTCGTCTTACTATGAACAAAAACACGTTTACCACGTTATCTTATGTGCAGTCACAGATTTGGCGTAGACTCTTATAATAAATAATAAAGCTTGGCATAAGCTGTTTAGTGATAGATAAAAGATGGAGATTTAATACGCTGTCTTATGGTAAATCAGACACTTGACGTATATTAAAAAACACATATTTATAACATACACTTCTCAGACGCCACAAATAACTTGATTTATTAAACGTAACAATAATTGCATGCGATTCTTAAAACAGCATAACAAAACTTTAATGCTGTATTAATCTTTAGTGTATATAAAGCTTGTACTACATACAGGACCGAGGCAACTCATCATGAAACTGATCACTGTTGGTAACAAAAAAAAAAACGAACACTAAGAAAAATTTTCAGATTCATTGGTTGTTTGTGCCATTCTAAAACATTCACGTACAAGTTATATTGTTAGCACAATTACTATACAATTGTTCAATGGTTATTTGAACTAATGCATCTGATGTCCTCTTACGACATGAACTATGAACTACACTCCACTCCTATGGTACCTCGTTACTTCCAACTGACCAGCTAGTTAATTACAAAGGTATGTGTAGTTACTAAGCCTGTAATTTCATCCAGTGTTTTATACAGTTCAAAACAGATTAATATTGTATTAGTTTATTATGTGAAAATTCTGTTTGAAACAAGTATAATATAAAACTTAGAAAGTGTCATGATTTAAAAGTCAAAATCTTTTTGATAGATGTTTTTCAAACTGCTCCCTCAAATTTTGCTCCAGAATAACAAAAATGTCTAACATTCTTATGGCATTTAGCAAGTCTAAAGAATTTTTAGTCATATCATGAACAAAAGTATGGCTTTCAACACATGATTTGGAAATAAAATACTTCTTGAGACGTTAGGCCTAACCTGGAATGTTCCATTTTTCAATAACAACCTGTATAATCAAATTTCGTTACAAAATGTTATAGAAATGCTGTTTATCTCAGTCACACGTAGGAGACATTTGGACGGAAACATTTTTGTAATAAAACCGATATGACTCGTGGAACTTGAAATTAATCATTATTGTAATAAAACCGATATGAAACACGGTACTTGAACTGAAACATTATTGTAATGGAAGAGATATGACAAAGTGGCACTTAAATTGAATCATTGTTGTAATGGAAGAGATATGAAACATGGTACTTGAAATGAAAGATAATTGTAATAAAACAGGTATGGCAAAGCAATAATTGAAGTGAAACGTAATTACAATAGAACAGATGTGAGAAACCGTAGAATTACGCAAAAGGTCTCGTGACAAGCGACGATAAAGTCACTTTAGTGAAGGAACTGGTGTTATACATTCGTTTCACTAGAAATCTAGAAAATTTAAGCAGTCGACTGAAATGAAGTAATAAAAATGGCTCAAGTTTTATTTTGATGTTTCGTCACATTTTCCTCAGCACATTTTTTCAAAACCTCGACGGTAGTATTTATAAAATTAAATTATGGCTGATTAACATACCTGATGCAGGTGTCGTTATGGTCTGTAGTAGCCACACATGGAATAGAGAAAGTGCCAGACAAATGTTCATGGTGAGTTGTCAATTTCAGTTTCTGACGCTTAGATACAGATGTTTTGCATTCCAATTTTCAAAGTTACTATAAAAATGGTTTCCCTCAGAGCCTTTCCACCTAGAACGTAGGCTATATCATCTTCCGTGATGTGGTAACGCTGTTGCAGTGTAACAAAATGTTTATGAGATCTGCCTATTGGCCCGTGTAAGCGGTTGCTCGCGTTTCCTCAAGTTTGTTTTCCTGTGAACATCAACTTCACCGCGCGTGTCGAAGACTGCAACTTGCTACTTCGTGCCACGCGAGGCACGTGCTCCTATGTTTCCTGCGCATGCGGAATAGAGATGGAAAGTATCACCATTCGGACAAAGTTAAACAAGCTAGGGTAGTAGCTAGAAATCAAGTTTTCACGTTAAAAGCACTGCATGCCAAACGTTCAGATGTGCACTTATCACATTTTAATGAAAACCTGCAGAATAAGAGTACATCTACAACGTTTCACTCCTTCCTATATTGCAGTCTCGAGTTAAAGGTAAACGCGTGGGCATTCTAAATCTTCACCCTGATGATGTATTTTCACTTAGTTTCTTTGTTGGAACATTTCACAAGTACGCGGTATTTCAAAATCTCAGTTACATTAGATGGGTGTTGTAAATCGCGCTTTATAAACGTGAATCGCTGTAATTATTTCTGTTAGTTTTATACGCTGTATCTATAAGAAATATTTTACTCTCCGAAGTAAACTGTATTTTAGAAGAACTACCTATAATAGTTATGATAATTAAGTGAGACTAGGAACTCGCACGTGATTTGTAGAAACTGGCAAATTTGATTAGGCAGCGTACATGAGTAATAGTTCTTCAATTAAAACCTGATAAGCATGAAACCTGATGGAAACACAGTATCAGGAAGATATCAAACTTGGTATTATGATACGCATCATTAGTCAGCCAATTTCTAAGCCTGATTTCCTTTTCACTAGTCCTTTTTTCCTGCTTCTCATGTGATGAAACGAACCCTTTGATCAACAGAATTATTGCACACTAGTATAAAACTGAAGTGCCCGGCATGGCCGAGCGTGCGACTCGTAATCCGAGGGTCGCGGGTTCGCATCTCAGGCGCGCTAAACATGCTCGCCCTTTCAGTCGTGGGGGCGTTATAATGTGACGGTCCATCCCACTATTCCTTGGTAAAAGAGTAGCCCAAGAGTTGGCGGTGGGTGGTGATGACTAGCTACCTTCCCTTTAGTCTTACACTGCTAAATTAGGGACGGCTAAGGTTTCTCCTCCTGGTTGGGGGTTGTGCGGTAGGCTAACAATCTACTCACTTAAAAAACCATCCTGTTAATGAATCCGCAAGTGATTGCGGCCCTATGTTCCTTCATGGAATCGAGAGGCATAATAATACAAGTATAAAACTACACTATCAACGTTTCGTCGTCTGATCCATTAGTTATGAAAGCGTAAAATCAAACTATCTGAATTTTGTTTCGAAAATATCTATTTTGTTGAATTATTTGTACTGTTTATAACGGTTAAAATAATATGTTCAATACCGCAGCGTAACATCATAATCCTGTCACACCTGTCAGCACGAACGTAGTAAATGAATTTTCTAATATTTTGAGAGATGCGAATTCATGTTTGTTCCAAGTAAGGTAGGCTCACCCGAGGAGAGAGATGTTGCGCTGAAAAAGTTGAGTTTGTTTTGGAATTTCGCGCAATACTACTTGAGGGCTATCTGCGCTAGCCGTCCCTAATTTAGCAGTGTAATACTAGAGGGAAGGCAGCTAGTCATCACCACCCACCGCCAACTCTTGGGCTACTCTTTTACAAAAGAATAGTGGGATTGACCGTCAAATTATAACGCCCTCACGGCTGAAAGAGCGAACATGTTTGATGTGACAGGGACTCCAACCCGCAACCCTCAGATTACGGGGCAAGTGCCTTAACTACCTGACCATGCCGGGCCACGAGAAAAAGTATTATAGATTTTAGCTTAAAAACAAAGCGGTGAAGTGTAATATTAAAACTATTGTCTAGCGTAACAAAATTGAAATACACTATAAGAATAGGTGTGTACATTTAAAACAAAGCGGTGAAGTGTAATATTAAAACTATTGTCTAGCGTAACAAAACTGAAATACACTATAAGTATAGGTGTATACATTTTAGAAACAGTCGTAGACTTTTCGTTGACAGCATATCGTATTTATAAATATTTCTACAAAGCTACTCAATGGTTCTGTGACCATGACTGTTCTTACTTTGGAGTTAACAGAAGAGACAGAAGGCAGCCAGCCAAGATAGCCAACAGCCAACTCTTGTATGGCTAAATAGTGGGACTTAACAGTCACTTTTATGACGCATCTATGTCTTTTGCGGAAATGGAACAAAAGAAATCGGTTTCACAGTCCAGAGGATCCGGCATGGACAGATGATTAGGGCGTTCGACCCGTAGTCAGAAGATCGAAAGTTCAAATCCCTGTCACACCAAACATGCTCGGTCTTTAATCCGTAGGGGCGTTATAAAGTGATGGCCAATCCCACTATTCTTTTGTAAAGGAGTAGCCCAAGATTTTGCGGTGGGTGATGATAACTAGCTGTCTTCCCTCTAGTATTACACTGCTGAATTAGGGCTAGTGCAGATAGCCCTCGAGTAGCTTTGCGTGAAATTAAAAACAAATAAACAAATTCACTATCCGGGAAAAATTAACTTTAGGCTAAAGTTAGCTAAACATCTCAGCTTGATCGAAGTGATGGAATCGATGCTAAGAAGATTAATTATTACCAGTTAGTTTTGCTAGTTACCCCAAGCATCATTTTATTGTTGTTGTTTCACGATAACGTTTAAGATTATGTGAGGGAAATAGACGTAAAACAATTCCCCTGGGTCAAACGGGCACTTTTGTAAATATTCAGTTACAACATGCTGCATCAGAACAGGCGGATGTTAAAAGTGAACAATGAAACTTAACTGTTTTGCTTGTGAACAACAATAATTTAAGAAATCATTTTGAATTTTTGATGTGAACGTGAACAATGCAAGTTAACTGTTTCGGTTTTGAAGAACAATAATATGAGAAATCTCTTTGAAATGTTTATGATTACAAATTAGTTTTCTCTGAAAACGTAATTTTGTTGACTTCAAACAATAGGAAATTATTGACACCCCAGTAAAAGTTAAGAAAAACCGTTCAGTTTCGCTGATTTTTTTTTTATAACGTGTGATTGCTTTATGATGGGTGGCTTAGGGTAATCACCCATGCTGACCCACGAAGCTTTGGCCACCTCAGCCCACACCATTGAGGTATATTTCATATATAGACTTTGGCTACAATGTGCGTCATTGCCTTCCTGATTTAAACGCATTTAGCAAATGCAATATCTATCTGCACTTTTAATGAGTTAAATGGGGACACTACGAGTACTCCCCATCCTGGGGACTCGTTTTATTGGATTTTGTAAGTAAAATGACCTTCAAAACGTCTGTGTATACGCTGTGCATTGTTTTAAACGTCTGTGTATACACTGTGCATTGTTTTAAACGTCTGTGTATACACTGTTCATTGTTTTAAACGTCTGTGTATATACTGTGCATTGTTTTAACCATAAGTTACATTTAAAAATAAAACAGAGTTAATTTTAAAAAAATTTCCTTTTTCATGACTCTCATCTCTATTGATGAAAAACTGTTTCAAAGTAACGTCTTACCATACCATCCTCTGTTGTTTTGTCAAATTTTACTCTTAATATTACCACGTTTCTAATATAAATGACTGTCATAAAGGTTTTCAGAGTCACGTTCGGAAACAGAAGTATTCACAGTTCGTAACATGGAGAGTTTTGAACAACGTTTAAAGACTGCATGATAAAACCATTTACTATCATGTATGAGAGTGAGAATCATTCCAGCGATGACTTCAACCTATTATCCTGTGCTCTCATTCTCTGGGATTGTATTTAGATAAGACATTTTACACATTTGTAATAAGAAAAAGCATAAACATTGAAATTTTAAATCTCAACTTTTTAGTTCAGTTTAGGGACTATAATTACGATAAACAATCCCATGAAATAATTCTCTTTAACTGAATTAGAATAATTTAAATTCAATAAACTTTCAGGCACACTGTTTACTAATTCTAAGGACATTATATGAGGACTAGAATACGAATCTATATGTACCTAGTAAGTAATAGGATATTGTTTCACGTATGTGTTTAAAACTTTCCTTTTTTTCGACGTACAGTAATTCCTATGTTTCCGGTCGTATAAATGTTGCATCATGCTAACATTTACTAAGCACAATGTTGGTAACCAATGTCTTAAAGGTTAGTACATTTGTCTGTATTCTATTTGTAAGTTACAGCAAAATATTTCCAAGTTGGCAGTTGAACGAAACACCTGTTATGTTGAAAACGTAAATCTATGCACTTGAAGAATATTTATCAAACTACAAGGATTAATTTTTTCGATTTTCCTAAACTGCATATATCATTACGAAATGGACTGTCATTTGATCAGTTTCGCCATACGAAATGTTTCGTACGTACTATCCAATGCTAGTTACGTCTGGCCTAATCTAAGTTGATGCTTTTTAAATAAATAATATTTTGAGTGGAGGTTCACTAACATTTATTATTTAAACATCAAGGATATAATAATACAGTTAAATAAATGTGGTACTTGTTTTGTTCCTTTTAAATGTTCTTATGTTCAGCTCCCTACCCCGAAAAAAAAAATTCTCTCCAATGACTAAGTGCCACTAAACGAATCAGTAGCTGTTATCTGTTTCGTCTAACTGGACAGTACTGCTGGAAAGCACGACGTACAGGCGCGGAATTACACTTTAACAAGTATTGCTATGTCGAAACTTTTGATGTCAATCTTTAGAAAAAGCTCTAACAACCAATAAACGGTGGTAGTTCTAGACATTTTTTCGGTTATCTAAAGTGTCTGAAAGTTTCAAATTTATCGAGTTTTACATTTATCTCTGAAGAAACAAAAGTAGAAAGAAAACAATATATCTTCGCAGTTCCAATGTTTGTATTATGAGATAAACTTTAAACGAGATGTATGTTGAGGAAAATCAGCCTATTTCGGTTCAGTATGATGACAGTATTAAATGGGGAATAGCTCTTTTCGTGTGAAGATGTTGATGTGGCGGCGGTTATAAACTAGAAATAACTTTTCTTGAAGACATTAAGGTGGAAATAGTTATACACCAGGAGAAACTATTTCCATGTGTGAATATTATAAATAAGAAATTACCCCAAACAATTACACTTTCTCTAGCAGGATTACGTCAGTCGAATTACAGCATGTAATTTGTTATGTAATTTGTTATTTGAGTGATATCTCAATGTAAAACAACAACAACAACAGTTGTGCCAGCGTAAATAAGGTAAATCGGCACGTATTATTTTAAAAATTACACATTAATATTTATTCTTGTTACTTGACAAAAGATTGTTAACCTTGTCACATCTTAATTGACCTAAACATGTAAAGCAAACACTAATAATTGATTTTATTTCGTGATAAGGAAACGTGTGTGTTTGGGTAACCTAGTTTCCTGGGGTGAAGGAAGATTTTAAAGCTCCATCTGCTGAATCGTCCAATAAAATTGATCAAAGATGTTTGTGAAACAGGGTCGTGGGAGTCAGTAAGTCTGGTCAGGCCATGACCTGGACACTATTTCATGGCATATATAGCTAAAACTTGAGTATTGAATCTTGCTTCTTTCAATTAAATACATTACATTGTATGTATATTGTATTAAATTTTCACATATTTTGTGGAGAGGTGTGCTCTAAATCTCCTTAGAAGTAGTGGCAATGTGGCAATGTCCTGACCACTTCAAAATTACTTCCTGGAACATTGTAAAAAAACAAAAGCGGGATTATATTCCGTATTTATTAATATTATCAGGTAAGTGTAAGTCTTGTCGAGAAACGGACTTACACTTCCTTAACTGGTTGCTGCATAAGTCTTCTAATGAGGCTCTCTAAATGGTCTGAAGATTATGGAATAAATAAACAGTAGGCTCGTACATACATATACATATATCTATATAAATATATGTGTTGTATATATAACGTTAAGAGGCTGTTCTTATTTACATGAGATGAATAGTTATGGCAGTCTTGTTTCTGTTTTTAGTGTTACAAATTCCCTTCCAGATTGATCGTTAAACTACTTTCCGTTCAATATCACTCCGTCTTATTGACGGATACTCATCTTTTAGCCTCCGAATATGCAAATGGAATTCATCAGAGCTCCGAAATGGAGGAAGAGCATCTGGAGAGAGAATGGAATTTCCCATAAATTATCTCTTATGAGATCAAAATTAATGTGTCGTATAGAAAGCTCTGTAATTCTCATTTGTGTGTGATTCATATGTTTAGGACAAATAACGTTTTTAAGGGCATATTATAAGAGTCTGTAATACTGTAGTTAGCATTCACTAAACAACAAAACGCTTATTATGAAGGAAATCTTTGTTTTCATAAGCTCATAGTTAAGGTTGCTGTTTTATTTGAAGTTTGTACAAAGCAAGAATACGGAACAAACAATTACTTTCTACCGTTACTGTAATGAAATGTTTGCACGTACGTTAAATTACGTAACCAAAGTACATAGCGTTTTTATATAACAGATAAAAAAGCATTTCGCGGATAATTTGTTTTCCAGAAATTTGAGCAGCCTGTCCATATAATTAGATAGTATTCTAAACTGAACAAAAGTGGGGTCAAGCCAATGACATGTTAAAAAAAGTTTGTTTTTTGCATAAAAAGATTATCCACGCAGAGCCCACAGGAACAAAGTGGTATGTCTGCAGACTTACAATGCTAGAAACGGAGGAGCCCACAGGGACAGAGTGGTATGTCTGCAGACTTACAATGCTAGAAACGGAGGAGCCCACAGGGACAGAGTGGTATGTCTGTAGACTTACAATGCTAGAAACGGAGGAGCCCACAGGAACAAAGTAGTATGTCTGCAGACTTACAATGCTAGAAACGGAGGAGCCCACAGGGACAGAGTGGTATGTCTGTAGACTTACAATGCTAGAAACGGAGGAGCCCACAGGAACAAAGTGGTATGTCTGCAGAATTACAATGCTAGAAACGGAGTTTCAATACCCGTCTTGAGCAGAACAGAAATTGCTCATTGAGTAGCTTTGTGCTTAACTACATAAAAAAAACTACCCCCCACACTCACACACACGTGTTTTTCAGTTTTGTTTCTTTATTATCATCAGGGTCACGAAATCCTGTGTAACTCATTTGAAGATCACTTCGTTAACAACAGTAAAATAACACCAACAAGATAGTTTAAATTTACTGTAAATGTACTTAAATCAAGTCTCTAATGACCTTTTACTTACAGTTATTTTCACATTAGTTTACCTTTTCATCTTTAGGTTACTTTAAAATTTAATTACCTATATAATTCTTGTCGTAGAGGAGACCATGACTGGTTGATCAAAGGACAGGTTGATATAGTTTGTTATCTTTCGGATGCTGATGTTGGTAACCGTGACTTCATAACCACTAACACATCCGAACACGAGTCGTTCACTGTTTTAGTTTATTATTGTAAGCCTCTGTCTTAGACAGGAGTAATAATTTATACTTTTTATATTGCAAATGTTTCGTTATTTTAAATACGTCATTGAAAGGTTTTACGTTACACAGTATTTGAGAGTAAATTATTTCTGTTACACAATAATTTTGTTTGATAAGTATGACCGGGTTGGCACACGCAGGTCACACGCAGGTCACACGCAGGTCATTTCTCTCAGAATAGCGATATGGGGAACGTTGACACATTTCACTCAGAACAGAATGTCATGATCGTCAACCGCCCCCACAACGAAGAATTTTCATCTATTTCTTATTCTCTTAAATCAAAAATGGATTCAATACAAAAAGTACACTTTAATTGTAATCTTAATTAACGTTTAACTATTGGAAACTTAACGTATATCAATTAATACCTCATTTCCACGACCATTTTACGTTATTTTCTTACTCGAGGCAAGTTGGCACATAGCACACACACACTCATCTATTACATTCATATCTGAAAACTTAGCAGAAGTAACTTGTTAGTTTTTGGCATGTAACAAAGAAAGGTATTTGTTTAGTTTAGTTAGGTATCGAAACTTCTTCTCCTGAAGTCCGCAGGTGACTTTTAGTGAAATATTAAAAAGTGAGTCAACCAGTTCCGGATTTCCTAATCATTATAAAAATTGTTATCTCTCATTAGAATTTGTTGAAATATTAGTAACTTAATGTGTCTTGCTGTTTGTTTGTTTTTTTGGTACTGTAATTTCTTTCTTAATATTATTTACAAAATATTAAATAGGTTATGGATAATATTTATATATGACGGATATGAAAATAATAAAAAAGTGCCCACTACCACTAACTCTTGGGCTATTCTTTTATCAACGAAAACTGGAATTGACCGTTGCTTTATAACTCTCCGACAGCTGAAAGAGCGAACAGTTTTGGTGACAACTCGCTGATTGAGATTCGAGCTCTCTACCCACCAAGACATTACAGAGCCTAGAAGAAAGATGAAGGTCATTTTGAAAGTTAAGGCTTTGTTAAGTATATGTAGTTAAACTTAACTTCGGCCTAATAAGGTTTTTGTATAACATTCAGCTGAGATTAAGTTAGCTTCGGCCTAGTAAGCTTTTTGTATAACATTCAGCTGAGAGGAAGTTAGCTTCGGACGCTGTACAAGTTTTATTTCCATGAATTTATTTTCCATCATATAAAACGTTTTCGTATACGTAATCGAAGTTAAAAGGCAGTGTGCGTGTATTAATTTATAGCAATCAAATGTATCTCTTTAATAAGTAATGTTTTGTAAATCCGATCGACAAATTACAGCGAACTGTGATGTCGCGCGACTTTCCATGAAATGTGTAACTTCTAGAAATTTTCTCAACCCACAAAATTGTTTCATATTACGTAGATATAAAAGTCACTGTACTGAAATTAAATCTATTGAAAAATAACAATTACAAACGAATTAACATCAAACTGTGGAAAAATCAGCTTTCGATTTTGAATGGAATGTAACAGTTAAGAATGTAACACACTTTAGACAAGCATATCTCACAATTGAACTAAGATAGCCGGAGTCTGCACTTATCAGCAGTAATAACTCAATGCTAAGTTCAAAGCTATCCAATGAGCTATTTGTGCTCTAATCACCGCGGGTACCGGAACTTTATTTTTATTATGCTATCAGAATTACAGCTGAGAAAGCCTGGAAAGAAATAATAAAGGTTAAGTTATATATATATATATATATACTGTCGTAAAATATCCCTCCTTTAATACGGGGTTCAAAGATCTTCTTGTCATTCATAAAGGTCCTAAGGTACCAGTCAAAGGTCTTCATTATCTCCAGTTACTTCTATAGATACCTCAAGAGGGTTCGTATCACCGGTTAGAACAGCCTCCCGTGTTACCTGTGAACGTGTATCAAAAATGAATCCGGTAACTGAGTGAGGATATGAACATAGTTGTCCTCAGGTGGAACATAGATAAACTTAAGGACTTATAACATTACCATACGGGTTCAATTCCCACGGTGGACACAGCAGATAACCCAGTGTGGCTTTGCTCTAAAACAAACAAAATGGGTACAGTTTTAAAAACGGTGCTCCCGGATTCTCCAGAGTGGCCAGGGCCACCAGTTACAATGCGAGATCCTCTGATCCTACTCTTGCCTGGGTTGTCCTTTGAAACTCGTTGTGATCTCCTCAGTATACCAAATAAATAAAGGTATGCCGTACTCTACCCCCACCCTCTGGGCCACTTGCGAAGTTTGTTTATGCTAACTCCAAAACTGTGACAAGAACTCGGGGAAGAAACGGAGTTCAGAAATATACAGCATGAATTAATTAATATTAATTAGTTGTTAAAGTTTAATTCCCACACTAGTCGATAGAGTTAATTATAATACTCATAATATTTTTTTAAAAAATATGCTTAATGTTCAGGTGTACTGACGAAGCCCAGCAGTTGTACATCTGAAGGTTGTTGTTGTTTTCAATCAACCACAAAGCTACTCAATGGGATATCTGTGCTCTGCCCACCACGGGTATCGAAACCCGATTTTTAGCGGTGTAAGTCCGCAGACATACCGCTGAGCCACTTGGGGAGCTAAAAGAATCTGCCTACATAAATCTGAAGGATTATACCTCTAAAAACAGGATTTTCATACCTGTGGTTAGCACAGCACACACATAGATAGTCCACTGTGTAGCTTTGTTTTTTGCTAAAAACAACCAAAACCACAACTGAAAACAAATTCGTCACAAATGTTGGAAATTGTGTATTTCGAAAGTTACAAAGTTACTTTTGTTCTGGATTCACAGTGATCTCTTATCAATCCAGGTCTTCTTTAAATTTGTATGTTTGTAAATCAAGCTTTTTATTTAATTTTTGTAAAAGACTGTCTACAAAAAAATCCGCAATGCCTATTGTCCATAAGAGTCAGTTTAAAAGGGTCCAATGGTTCCTTCTGGAGCATGAGGTGGATCCGTGTTGGCATTCCTATAAACAATCACGAAAAATATTTGTTTTACGATTTCTGTTAAATATAAGACGTCAAACGTTTTGAAACTCAACTACTTCATATTTATTTGATCAGATCTAGACTTGTATTGACTCCATGATGTCTGAGAAATAGCCACACTATTTCTACATATTCTTACGAGGTATACGTTGTTGCTGTACTATACCATAATCTAATGTTTTTTTTGCCATTTTCGAAAAAAAGCGCAGGTGTAAATTAGCTTACGTTAGAACTCTAACCTGCATTGTTATAAAGCTGTACGAGTTAATTAATGTTATTTTATATTACTCTCTATATCTTCATGTCTCTACAGAAAGACATATCGTTTTTCTATTGTTTCTTCTTACACATACGCACGTTTTCAATCGACTACCGTTCCTTTATTTCTCACTGTGTTAACTTAACATTTGGTAGGACTATATTCTGGTCTAATACGCCTAGAAATCCTTTTAAGTTTTTGTTATTAAGGGGTTCAAGATGAAAATTTGTCCAAATATAAGTTTTATGCGTCTAACATACTGCCAATATAAAAAGATAGATTTGTTTATTCTGAGTCTTTTTAGGGTGGTCAAGATTCAGGTGGTCAAAAGAGCATAATTTTCTCTTCAACTACTCGAACCTTTTTTTTTTACCAATGTATACACGGTTTGGTACAAATATATTTTTACAGGTCCTAAGCAGAGATACCTACTCACATAAATACCCGTTGCAGAATCCGCAACCGATTGCGGCCCTCTGTTCCTTGATGGAATCTAATGGTGATAACTAACTAACTCACTAAGCAGAGATGCAGATAATTTTGCAATTTATACCTCTTGCTCAATTTTTTAACGAGAAATACGTAATTTGGGATTTTTATGAACTACTCATGTGTATATTAACCTAGTTAAACAAGATTTGTTACAAAAATGCCTCTTTGATGGTCTTTAGCAGTGATATAGACAGTTTTCGATTTGTTTGTGTTTTTCACAATTTTTCTTTGGCCAAAATTGGCCACGTAAGGATTGTGAATGTTTGTTTCTTTAATTGTTTATATTGTTGTTGTTGAGTGTTGCAAATTGGCCACGTAAGGATTGTGAATGTTTGTTTCTTTAATTGTTTATATTGTTGTTGTTGAGTGTTGCAAATTGGCCACGTAAGGATTGTGAATGTTTGTTTCTTTAATTGTTTATATTGTTGTTGTTGAGTGTTGCAAATTGGCCACGTAAGGATTGTGAATGTTTGTTTCTTTAATTGTTTATATTGTTGTTGTTGAGTGTTGCAGTTTTATAACATAACATAATGTTTAGGGACAATAAGAAATCTGTTGGTCCTCTTCGGCTGTTTTATTTTCTAAACTAAATTAAAACTATCGAATCAGTAAATTAAAAATTCAAATAAAAATCTTAAAACTGACCTTTGTTATTAAAACAGTTATCAAGCTTTCTCTTAAACTCATTTAAATTTACTCTTTTCACAACATCTGAAGACGACCCTTTCAAGAGGCCAACCATTTTGTTAGTGAAATAAAATTATCTTAACTGAAAATAACTCCTACCCTGCCAAAATTTATATTTCTGTTTTCTAGTTCCAGTAGTCTCGCCATTAAGTATCAAAGATGATGCATTAACACTATATCAGTTTCCTTTAGAATCGTAATAAGTTCCCTTTACAATCTTAATCAGTTCCCTTTAGAATCTTAAACACTTTAAACGGATCCCATCAAACTGTTTTTTAAATAAAATGTATTTAAATAAATAATGTTTTTAAATAAAAAACAGTTTCAAAGATCTCAACCTTTCCTCGTATTAAAAACTCCTCCATCGAAGGCGCCATTTTGGTAACCCTCCTCTGCCCTTTCCAACAATGCATTGTTCTTCCCAAGGTAAGGACTCTACGACTGAACACAATACTCCAAACGTGGCTTAACCAGAGACCTATGTAACCAAAGTATAGCCTCTTTACACATTCAATATTCGTGTAGATACAACCTAAAGTTCTATTTGACCTACCCCAAGCAACAACACGCTGCTTGGATGACTTAAGTGAGTGAACAACCATTATACCAAGAGTCATTCATGACAAAGGTAAGTTATTCTCATCCGAATTATACTTATAGTGTCAGTTATGATAATTCAAATGCATTATCTTACATCTATTATAATTAAAACCAATCTGCCATTTATTTGCCCAACTCACTAAATGATCTAAATCCTTTTGTAAAGCAACAGCGTTCTCTTCACAGTCAGAAGCACCAAATATTTTAATATATTCGCTACATTTAAATAATTCATTGATCATTCTTTCATCTGTGTCATTAACGTAAATCAGAAAAGAGTGAAGGTCCCCAGACTGAGTCCTGAGATACCCCGCTTGAGACATTAATCCAGCTTCACTGATCTCCATTTGTAACAACCTTCTGATTTCTCCCATCCAACTACTCTTCAATCCAATTTGCTAACGTATCTACCTCACCTAAGCAAATACTTTCCACATGCTTTTTACGTGGCACCTTGTCTAAAACTTTCTGAAAATTCAGAGACACCAAATATATATTCATACCCTCATCTAGATAACCAACAACCTTATCAAAGATTGTCAAAAGATTTTTAAGGGGATATCTCCCCCAAATTGTGTACGACTGATAGGCCTATAATTATTCAATCAATTTTTATTACCTCGCTTGGAAAGAGTAGTGACATTAGCTAACTACCAATCCTTTGGTACCCGCCCTCTAGTGACATATACAATCTTTAACCTCTTTCAAATCAAAACGCTTAAGGAAATATTACCGGTCACAGGAGATTTATCGTCCTTCAAACTTTGCAACATTTTGTTAAGCTCGTAATTAATTCAGTCATATTTTTTTCCTCTTGTTTCCAGCCATGAACTCTTCAAGATATAAAACACTGCTCAAAACTTCGTTAATAAAATCAGAAGAAATAGCAAAATTTAATAACTGAGCCATCTCATAGTCATCATATGTGAGTCTTCGTTTATCATTCCTCAAGGGTCCTACCTCCATCCTAACATTTCCTTTACCCTTAATGTATTTAAAGAAATATTTACTGTTAATTTTTACATTTTCATACATTCTTTTTGATTTCCTTATTTCCTGTTTCTCTAACGTTCTTGATCGTTTATAATCTTCTAAATCTTCCGCCATAAAAGTCAATTTAAATTTTATAAATTTATTATACTTTTCGTTAATTTTGTTTTTTATACTTTTGTGAGACAACATGGATTTTTACTTGCAGCCACATTTGTATTTCTATAAGTACGTTTATCATGAATATTTAATATGTTATCTCTAAATTTTTTTTGACAACAGACAGTTCTTGTAGCATCCCTTAAAAGTCTGTTTTTTCTTAAATTTGTAACCAAACATGATTATTCTTGGAAAATATCAAAATTAACTCACCAATTATCACTTGCACCCACGTGTTTCCTAATATCCACTTTCTCAACTGTTACTACATTAGAATTAACAAAAAGTATCAAATATCACTGTGTTTTTTTATAAATTCTTTATATAGTTATTAAATAAATCCATCTTAAACAGTTTACCTTTCTACCTTATATTTTGGATCTAGCATTTCCCAATCAGTGTGCCTGAAATTCCCCTTAATTATGCCATTATTAAATATTAAGTTCATTGTAAAGTAACTCCAGCAGTTTAATTAGGTAACAAATTCCTACTAAGAGCTTTTCCCTCGATGCCCACTAACGGAAACCCAAATGGATTCAATCACTTGGTAATATTCATATTATTCTTAACTTCAAAAGAATGTACGTCACACTTCATAAATGAAGCCACTTTTTCCTCTATCTTTACTACTCTGTCCCTATTAAATAACCTATAACCATGTATATCAAAGAATTTTTTGTCATCAAAATCATCTAAATTTAACCATGTTTCAGTCACTCCCATTATATCAAAATCATCTAAATTTAACCATGTTTCAGTCACTCCCATTATATCAAAATCATCTAAATTTAACCATGTTTCAGTCACTCCCATTATATCAAAATCATCTAAATTTAACCATGTTTCAGTCACTCCCATTATATCAAAATCATCTAAATTTAACCATGTTTCAGTCACTCCCATTATATCAAAATCATCTAAATTTAACCATGTTTCAGTCACTCCCATTATATCAAAATCCTCACCAGTACCCTGAAGTCACATGTTTCATTTCTTATACTTTTAGCATTACAGTAGAAACAGTTAAGCCTATTCTTATAGCTACTTCTGTACTTGCTTCCTACGCTAAATGTTTATCTACGTCTTTTTTTTTTTGACATTTAGGTTATCCTGGCCCTAACCACTGTCTAGTCCTAGTTTAAATATTTCCGTCTTATTGTTCGTATCATTGTTGAATGTTACAGCTTTATATTAAAAGTACAGTCTGATTTGGTAGTGTTAGGTTGTATATTTTGTATTTGTATTATTATTTAACTTTTTTTTACTTTATTTAAAGTCAGCTGTCTATATCATCAAATATTTAGTCATGATGTGTCGGTGCATTGTTCGTATTATTTATTGCTGAGTGTTATTGCTTTATGCGAGTCATTTAGTGCTGTGCACAATTCAATTGTCACGACGATGTTTATTCTAACTCCAACATCTTTTAACGTAGGCTTTACATCAATATCCTTGTTTAAAACTATTAGTTATTGAATTCTTTATTACAGATAGCGAGAGTTTACTTTGGTTATCCAGTGGGATGTTTTGGTTGTCAAACTTTGAGCTGTAAAACATCATTTTACACTGCACGAAACATTGGATACATCACAAAATCGTATTTCTGAAGTTGATTATGTTTAACTATACCTTATACTGCGGAGCCTTGCTGTTTGTATTAGATATATGTTGTAATACCAAATTTATTTACAAACACACGTTAAACAAACCTGTCTTTATATTTGTTTCCGTTCATTAAATACTGTTACACAAAATGAACTGACGAACTTAAAACTGTGCAGAACATTCTTCATTAGAAACAGATGTTAACTTTAAAAGTGTTATTCGCTTTATAACGAAAATAATTATCTTACAATGAAATTTAGTTAGCAGTATGCCGTGAAACAGAAATAAGTTGTTTATTTTTCTCCTTTTACAAATATAAGTTCGCCATGCTACTCAAGTTCAGCAGTCAAATACAAAGCCTGTAAGAGAAACATGTATCAACATATCTTTGGTCTGAGACTCTTAAAGAAATATGGAACCCCTTTGAGTGAGCTGAGAATTTACGAAGTTAAACGCTAAGACTAAATAAAGTTCACTCTATTTGTTTAGTGTTTTCCTTTTGTGTTACTGCACTTTTGCTGCTGTTGATAGAAGTCAATGTGTTCGTTTTGTTTTTTCTTTCTCAAGGAAGGAAGGTGTGGTATGTGACGTCATTATCGGATGCCTTAATCGTGCTTTGCTCGTCTAGATACTCTAGTGTTTACTAACTCTTAAGGACACAAGCTGATTGCGCTTTCTTCCTTAGTTACGCACTCGCGTAGTAATAACACAGAAAGGATATTAACATACTTGAAAGACGTGACTTTTTTTTTGATAAGCTGGAAACGTATTTGTTTCATAATACACAATTAAAATATTTATTCACTCTGATCAAAGATTGTAAAAAAATCACTCTACATCTTTCAACGTGGTTTCACGTCATCTTCACGAGATGTTCGTTTGTAAATTGTAATATTTTATATACACAATTTACTCGAATTTTAACATTTTAAATTGTAATTTTTACATCTGTATTTTGTTTCAGTCTCAAAATTCTGCGTGAGAAAACAGGTAGTTTGGTCTTTAGTTCTTTGATATTTATCGAAGTTAAAATTTTTTACGTCAAATCAAAACATAATGCAATACCTTGATGCATGGCTGAAATAAAACTTCAATTTTTTATCGTGAGGAAACAGCAGGTGAAGTGCTCTACTAGAAATCTTGATTTGGAAACGCTCAAATTCGATATTCATCAAGCTGTTTATTTGAATTTACAATGAAATACTGAACTTATTGAAATGCATAATAACAAAATGGATTATTTAAGAATATCTTATTATAAGATGTTCGCTTTGACTGATGATTTGGTAAAAAAAATAGTATATCATATTATGTAAAGCAAACCATAATGATTTAACCTTTTTTGTACAACATTAATTTTTCTATCTGTACACCAGATATCGGGCCCGGCATGGCCAGGTGGGTTAAGACGTTCGGCTCCTACGTAATCTCAGGGTCGCGAGTTCGAATCCCGGTCGCACCAAACATGCTCACCCTTTCAGCCGTGAGGGCGTTATAATGTGACGGTCAATCCCATTATTCGTTGGTAAAAGAGTAGCCTAAGGGTTGGCGGTGGGTGTTGATGAATAATTGCTTTCTCTTTAGTCTTACACTGGTAAATTAGGGACGGCTAGCGCAGATAACCCTTGTCTGACTTTGCGAGAAATTCAAAAACAAAAACAAACATTTGACGAATACATTAATTGCTAATATTATTTTTAACTCAATAATTTATAAATAAATTTATTAAACTTTATATTTTATTATTATTTGTAAGCGACATAATTATTAAGTTAAATCCTGGGTTTTGTTAAATAGTTAATTAAACAACTAAATGTTTCTTAACCACAATAAAAACGTTTATTATAACTTTCATTACTTGTATGCCACTATATATAATAATCATGGCGTCATTCATGTTTTATATAGCACAGTAGCATGTCTGCGGACTGCTAGAAACTGGGTTTTGATACCCATGGTAAACAGAGCACAGATATCTTTAATAACAATGATGGTATTCTATACAAAGTTAACAACGTGATATTGAACGTACCGTTATATTCGGTTTTCAAACGTATCTGTGTTGGACTATTCATCAATTTCACTTATACAATGTACAAGACTGAGACGCTGGTGATTTAATTCACGTGATATGCACAAACTGTTCTGTTCCAATATATAATGTTATGATTTTGGTATTACATCCGTTTCAATAAATTCAATAAGAAATCACTCGTTAATTGTTTTAATCAACATTGTTTGTACTGGTTATCTTCATTAATTTACTTACTCAGAATCATATAATTGAACACTTTTTACTTGTTTGTATATTTTATTCAAATTACTTTTGTTTCTTTCCACTGTGTACCTGATATGAGAACAATTTTAATTATGAGAACTGAAAACACGTGGTTTTATTATGTTATGCAGTTTTTGTTCTTTTTTGTCAAGTTTCAAATTTCTCAATACAATTGGCCCGGCATGGTCCATCCCACTATTCGTTGTTAAAAAGTAACCCAAGAGTTGCCAGTGGGTGGTGATAACTAGCTATAGTCCAAGAGCTTGTGGTGATGGCTAGTTTACTTCTTTCTAATTTTATACTGCTAAATTAGGGACGGCTAGCGCAGACAGTCCTCGTGTAGCTATACGCAAAATTAAAAAAACAAACAAACTAAATACAATTGTGAGCTACATTAAAACTATTTTTAAGCACACATAAAGAAACATTTGTGTGAACCGTTTACTTTATTTGTTTAATATGTTACAGTGTTACTTAATGTTGCTCGCCTGTATCTAGCTTTAAATGGACATAGTACACATAGCTAATCGTGTAGCGCTGTGCTTACGAACAAATAAACAAAGGAATTTAGTGTTGTAAGTTTTATTGAAGTTAATAGGTATAAATATATAAAATACAGTATTTTAAACTTACATTTATCACAGATAAACTAAGTTGAATACGTTATATTATTAAGATTTTTAATTCTTACCATGTCGTTACAATCCGTGTCTTTACGTCAAGTCATGATGTATCCGATGGTCGTGCATCTCGACAATAGCTCTGCATCGCAGGTAAGTCTCCACATAAGGTTCTCATATCGAAAGCATACCAAATTTGTTTGTATTCTTTACATTAACCGTCTAATGGTTAAGGCGCTCTACTTGCAGTCTGAGGATAGCGGGTTCGAATACCCATCCTGTCAAACATGCTCGTTCTTACAGCCGTGGGGAGCATTATTATATGACTGTCAATCTTACTATTCGTTAGTTAAAGAGTGGCTCAAGAGTTGGCTGTTGGTGGTGGTGATTAGTTGCCTTCCCTGTAGTCTTTCATTCTTAAATTAAGGACGACTAGTGCAGATAGTTCTCGTATAGGTTTGTGCGAAATTGAAAAGAGAAAACGGATACATAAAGCGGCTGGAGGGTTAAACCAGAGTCGGACAATCGTCTTCCTCTTGAGCTACCTGGTTAATATAAAGAATACAGACAATTTTGATAATCTTTTTGGTTATGCAAGAGCTTGCTTTGATTTGAACCAGATTATATTACTTGAAATAAGTTGACGGCTGTTTCTATTGAGTTTTATGGTTGTTATTCTTCACGTGTTACAAGACGCTGTACTTTCTATATCACGGCTGAGATACGACTTGTTGGAGGTGTTTTTTTCTGGTTGGTCTTTACGATCCACCTTGATCCATGTTCATTTGCTCTATATTTCATCAAGTACAAGGGATACAGCCGTCTTGTGTATACAACATTTTCCATCTGAACATGTGTTTATGGTCTGTATTAATACGTCTAAAGGTGCTATTTTATTCCTAATATCAGTCAGTTTTTTTCCTATAGCACTACGTATCGCTAGATGTTGTCCAGACATAATTCTGACACATGCCAATATAAATTCAGAAATGTGAACATACATTATTTTTATAAAATATGTAACCTCATGTAACATTATAGAGATATAAATAGGTATCACGTTAACGGCCTATAAGAATAATTTTAGTGCCATAAATAACGTTACGTAAATTACAACTTTGATAGCTTTTCAGATAATAGTTTTTGTTGTTGTTATATTTTTTGTTTGCTATTATGCAACTAACTTCGCTGTTAGTCAGCCAGATATGGAAAAGTCTTGTGATATAAATGGTCACCTAATATTGGTAAGTCAGATGTTAATGTAATTCGTTTGCAGAGTTAAATAGTATATAGTTGTCAAGGGGAGAGGATGGAGATAGAATAAAAATGGTAGAATATAAGTACTAATTTCTATCGATAATATGATATTCATTTTCTCTGAAAACAGCGACCATTTTCCTAAGACAAATGTTACATTAGTACACGCATCGAACATTTATATTTAATGTTAAATAATGAACATTAGATGGAAGAAGTAACAGCACTCAAAAAAAGAAAACGATCGAACTATCTTGATATATACCACTACATACCACATACCTAATTATTAAACTAATTGAAAATAGAATAGAATAGTTTATTATTTTTATTTATAGGTTCGGATCCCCGTCATACCAAACACACTAGTCCTTTCAGCCATGGAGGCGTTATATTGTGACAGTCAATCCCATTACTCGTTGGTAAAAGAGTTACCCAAGAGTTGGCGGTGGGAAGTGATGACTAGCTGCCTTTCCTCTAGTCTTACACTGTTAAATTAGGGACGGCTAGCGCAGATAGCTCTCGTGTAACTTTGCGCAAAATTTCACACAAACCATAAAGAATATGTTAACATCAAAGTTTTTTTTTATAAAGAAATATATTTTCATGTGTTGTTATTAAGAGAATCCTCTGTATTTATTTAAATAAACGAAATATTCATACAGTAAATTCAACTAACGTATCTCAATACCTTCTGGTAATCAGTTTACCACTTTAGTTTTTAAGAATTACTTGAAACTCGGTATACCTACAGATACACTTAAGATTTATGCTTAAGCCTAATTGTTACTCAACTTTCTTTCTTTAAATTTAAGATACGATTCCATCCTTAATGTAATACTAGTATATTATAAATTTATTTGTCCTTACTGTGAGCAAGGCTGTATTGGTTTTACAAAAAATAAACGATTAACCCGAAGAAACGAACACACAAACTTAAGATCAACTATACTAGAATGTGCCCTGAAAGAATAGGACATTATCATTTGTTCTGCTTTGTTCAGATCCTTGAAAGAGTCATTGGTGAACGGATAGCATTATATAAAGAAGTGTCTGTTGGTTCACAAGCCGAGGCCTGAAATTAGTGTATTTGGTACTGCAAAAAGAAAGAAAAAAACTAAGAAACTTTAAAAGTATAATATAATCAGTAGTCGTGGGTTAATACATCTTACATTATGCTTTCATTTCTATTATGTAAGATATGTTCGAATAGTGGGATTGACCGTCCTTGTCTCTGTAAAGACACGTGCCAGGCCCACGTTTTGATACCTGTGGCGAACTTAGCACAGACAGTCCTTTGTAGCAGCTTTCTGATTAATGATAAGGAATAACACATTAGAGGAAACGTATTGGATAAGGTTTAAATACAATATGATCAGCAGTGAAGAGGATCATATGTTTATCAACTTATGTATTTTGTAGTACCAGGGAGTTAGGATGTTTGACTCGTAATCTTTGGCTCTCGGACTCGATTCTACGCATTTTCAGCCGTGGGGGCGTTATAATGTTTCCGTCAATCCCACTAGTAGCCCAAGAGTCCATCTAGTCTTACATTGCTAAATTAGGACGGTTAGCCAATTAGCCCTTGTGTAGCTTTGAGCGAAATTCAAAACAAACAAAAACATTTTATAATGTGTAAATACACATATTATGTACATCAGATTTTAAAACTTGGGCTGAAGGCCAAGTTTTGCTACATTTGACAAAACGCCTTAATTTCAATTTTAAATGCATGCAAAAATGAACTATCAGCAGTGTCATGCTGATGGATTACAGATATAACGTCTCTATATCGCCGTGCTAATCGGTTTGGCTAGCCTTGATCACAGCACAGTAGACTTTGTGGAAGAAATGGTCAGTTCTGGTAATATTTCTTATAGTACAGCATAAGCTGATTCATTTCTGAATAAATACACTATACAATAAAAAGATCACTATTGGAATCATGCCGTGAAAAAAATCGCCCGTTTAAAACCACCTTAACACTAACTATTTCACAGTATTGGCTGAGCAAACTTAAAACTTATTGTACTTATGAGGCATCCTAAATCGCTACATATGCGTTTATGGGGTGAATACAAATTTTTTTATTTCAACGAATTTTCAACTAAATAAGTAACTCACTCAGATAAACGATTGAACTTATGGCTATAATTCTTTCGCAGAACTCTTCCATTTGGGGTTCCAATGATTCCTTTCTTATACCGAAAACGTTTGCTTGTTTTTGGATTTCGCTACTCTTTTTACCAACGAATAATGGAATTGACCATTACATTCTAACACCCCCCACAGCTAAAAGGGTGAGATTGTTTGGTATGATGAGATTCGATCCCGGAACCCTCATATTGCGAGTCAAGCGCTCTAACAACCTGGCCATGCTGTGTTTGTACCAAAACGGATACTGATACATACATGACTTAAGATGCGTTCTTTTATATATATCTGAGGGTAGATTGACAAAAACAATGCTGAGTAACAGAATCGAGTTAGTGTACGAGCACCCCACGCTTGATACAGCTGACGCGCAAAAATATAGTTAATAAAAAGGAAATAAGAATAATAAAAAAGTAATTGTTATAACTATAAGTTAGAATCGATATTTATGTGGCTAATTAGCTATAGTAATGTAATAAAAATATCTTAAGTGTTAAAAAGGCACACAGAAGAAAAGATTGAACGTGCCACTTAAAGAAACCAAATCAAAAACTGGTAACTACACTAAACTGGTACCTACACTAAACTGGTAACTACACTAAACTGGTAGCTACACTAAACTGGTAACTACACTAAACTTGTTGCTACACTAAACTGGTAACTACACTAAACTGGTACCTACACTAAACTGGTAACTACACTAAACTGGTAGCTACACTAAACTGGTAGCTACACTAAACTGGTAACTACACTAAACTGGTAGCTACACTAAACTGGTAACTACACTAAACTGGTAGCTACACTAAACTGGTACCTACACTAAACTGGTAGCTACACTAAACTGGTAACTAGACTAAACTGGTAGCTACACTAAACTGGTAACTACACTCAAACTGGTAGCTACACAAACTGGTAGCTACACTAAACTGGTAGCTACACTCAAACTGGTAGCTACACTAAACTGGTAACTACACCAAACTTGTTGCTACACTCAAACTGGTAACTACACTAAACTGGTAGCTACACTAAACTGGTAGCTACACCAAACTGGTAACTACACCAAACTTCTAGCTACACCAAACTGGTAACTACACCAAACTGGTAGCTACACTCAAACTGGTAACTACACTAAACTTGTTGCTACACCAAACTGGTAACTACACCAAACTGGTACCTACACCAAACTGGTAACTACACTAAACTGGTAGCTACACTAAACTGGTAGCTACACTAAACTGGTAACTACACTAAACTGGTAGCTACACTAAACTGGTAGCTACACTAAACTGGTAACTACACTAAACTGGTAGCTACACTAAACTGGTAACTACACTAAACTTCTAGCTACACTAAACTGGTAACTACACTAAACTGGTAGCTACACTAAACTGGTAACTACACTAAACTTGTTGCTACACTAAACTGGTAACTACACTAAACTGGTACCTACACTAAACTGGTAACTACACTAAACTGGTAGCTACACTAAACTGGTAGCTACACAAACTGGTAACTACATTCAAACTGGTAGCTACACCAAACTGGTAACTACACTCAAACTTCTAGCTACACCAAACTGGTAACTACACTAAACTGGTAGCTACACCAAACTGGTAACTACACTAAACTGGTAGCTACACTAAACTGGTAACTACACTAAACTGGTACCTACACTAAACTGGTAACTACACTAAACTGGTAGCTACACTAAACTGGTAGCTACACTAAACTGGTAACTACACTAAACTGGTAGCTACACTAAACTGGTAACTACACTAAACTGGTAACTACACTCAAACTGGTAGCTACACCAAACTGGTAACTACACTAAACTGGTAGCTACACTAAACTGGTAACTACACCAAACTGGTAGCTACACTAAACTGGTAGCTACACTAAACTGGTAACTACACTAAACTGGTAGCTACACTAAACTGGTAACTACACTAAACTGGTAACTACACTAAACTGGTAGCTACACTAAACTGGTAACTACACTAAACTGGTAGCTACACTAAACTGGTAGTTACACTAAACTGGTAACTACACTAAACTGGTAGTTACACCAAACTGGTAACTACACTAAACTGGTAGCTACACCAAACTGGTACCTACACTAAACTGGTAGCTACACCAAACTGGTAACTACACCAAACTGGTACCTACATTAAACTTGTAGTTACACCAAACTGGTAACGACACTAAACTGGTAACTACACTAAACTGGTAGCTACACTCAAACTGGTAACTACACCAAACTGGTAGCTACACTCAAACTGGTAGCTACACCAAACTGGTAACTACACTAAACTGGTAGCTACACCAAACTGGTAACTACACTAAACTTCTAGCTACACCAAACTGGTAACTACACTCAAACTGGTAGCTACACCAAACTGGTAACTACACCAAACTTGTTGCTACACCAAACTGGTAACTACACCAAACTGGTACCTACACCAAACTGGTAACTACACTAAACTGGTAGCTACACTCAAACTGGTAGCTACACCAAACTGGTAACTACACTAAACTGGTAGCTACACCAAACTGGTAACTACACTCAAACTTCTAGCTACACTCAAACTGGTAACTACACTAAACTGGTAGCTACACCAAACTGGTAACTACACTCAAACTGGTAGCTACACCAAACTGGTAACTACACCAAACTGGTACCTACACTCAAACTGGTAACTACACAAACTGGTAGCTACACTCAAACTGGTAGCTACACTCAAACTGGTAACTACACTCAAACTGGTAGCTACACTAAACTGGTAACTACACCAAACTGGTAACTACACTAAACTGGTAGCTACACTAAACTGGTAACTACACTAAACTGGTAGCTACACCAAACTGGTAACTACACTAAACTGGTAGCTACACCAAACTGGTAGCTACACTCAAACTGGTAACTACACTAAACTGGTAGCTACACCAAACTGGTAACTACACCAAACTGGTAACTACACTCAAACTGGTAGCTACACTAAACTGGTAACTACACCAAACTGGTAGCTACACTAAACTGGTAGTTACACTCAAACTGGTAACTACACTAAACTGGTAGTTACACCAAACTGGTAACTACACCAAACTGGTAGCTACACTAAACTGGTACCTACACTAAACTGGTAGCTACACCAAACTGGTAACTACACTAAACTGGTACCTACATTAAACTTGTAGTTACACCAAACTGGTAACGACACTCAAACTGGTAACTACACTAAACTGGTAGCTACACCAAACTGGTAACTACACTCAAACTGGTAGCTACACTCAAACTGGTAGCTACACTAAACTGGTAACTACACTCAAACTGGTAGCTACACCAAACTGGTAACTACACCAAACTGGTAACTACACTAAACTGGTAGCTACACCAAACTGGTAACTACACTCAAACTGGTAGCTACACCAAACTGGTACCTACACCAAACTGGTAACTACACTAAACTGGTAGCTACACTAAACTGGTAGCTACACCAAACTGGTAACTACACTCAAACTGGTAGCTACACCAAACTAGTAACTACACTAAACTGGTAACTACACTAAACTGGTAGCTACACCAAACTGGTAACTACACTCAAACTGGTAGCTACACTAAACTGGTAGTTACACCAAACTGGTAACTACACTCAAACTGGTAGTTACACCAAACTGGTAACTACACCAAACTGGTGGCTACACCAAACTGGTACCTACACTAAACTGGTAGCTACACTAAACTGGTAACTACACTAAACTGGTACCTACATTAAACTTGTAGTTACACTAAACTGGTAACGACACTAAACTGGTAACTACACTAAACTGGTAGCTACACTAAACTGGTAACTACACCAAACTGGTACCTACACTAAACTGGTAACTACACTAAACTGGTAGCTACACTAAACTGGTAGCTACACTAAACTGGTAACTACACTAAACTGGTAACTACACTAAACTGGTAGCTACACTAAACTGGTAACTACACTAAACTGGTAGCTACACTTATAATGTTGATGATAATTTTAGAACATATATTCATTCATTATTTATCAGGTCGTGTTTTTTGTTCAACTGATGAATGAATATTTTCTGTAATATTCTTATCAATGCTATAAGTGTGGCCGTCAGTTTCAGTTATCATTCCTTTAAGTTCCACACTCAGTCGTTTTGTGGACACTTTTTTCTGCACCTAAAGTGTTTTTGATTACATATCGTAAAACACCAACAAAACAAAGCAAGTAAGAAACTGACATTCGATATTACCCAATAGGATCGCAATTCTGCTGTTCAGAACAACCCTTTACTTGAAAGAGCCAATGAGATTATTTAAAATATACAGTAATACATTTTACTTTCTAAAACAGTGTCAACAGCTTCCTTTCCGGTAATGTTATGGAAACTAGATTAACAGTTCTTATCATCACCTCATGCATCCAGTATAGCTCTACGGATCATCATTATTTACATTAATTGCTGAAGCTAGTATCATGTGACTCTAAACGGAGAATTTAGCAAATTTGTGCTTTAAATTGGGCAATGAATAATAAATAATACTCGTCCACCCGTATGGTTCTTTTGAAAACTGCTAATTTAATTTGCTAGGCCCAACCAATACTCATGTATCTGCACGTCTTTTCACCCTATAGTTTAGATGCTCTAAACCAGACGTTTTAATTCGAATTCTTAGTTTCTTCGCACTCAATCAGATTATAAAGCTTACACTCTTCATCTGAGTTTCTTAGCACTGAATCAGATTAGAAAGCTTACACTCTTCATCTGAGTTTCTTATCACTGAATCAGATTAGAAAATTTACACTCTTCATCTGAGTTCCTTAGCTAGCACTGAATCAGATTAAAAAGCTTACACTCTTCATCTGAGTTCTTTAACACAGAATCAGATTATGAAACTTATTTACATTTTTCATCTGAGTTTCTTGTCATTGAATCAGATTAGAAAGCTTACACTCTGAATCTGAGTTCCTTAGCACTGAATCAGATTAGAAAATTTACACTCTTCATTTGAGTTTCCTATCACTGAATCAGATTACAAGGTTTAGACCTAGAATTCTGAACACCATTCATTTTATCAAGTTAAAATAAATTAGCTATACATTTAAGATTTTTTAGCACATTGTTTCATTTAGTAAACCTGAAATTGTTTTTGGATTATGATTTTTATTCAAATAAGTTACAGAAAGTTGAAAGAAAAAAATATTTTTACGATGACAAGAAAACCAGTGGCAGAGTATAAATATAAATATACTTCAGAAGTTAAGAAAATAGCGCTGCCCAGAACCAATAACTTAATGGAAGTAAATTCTATGTTTAAAACCGTAAAACGTAACACATTTTTGAAATGTAATTTAGTTTCCATGCCTTTGAGCATTCACTAAATGCACAGATCCAGCCTTTGGGATATAGAAGAGTTTTCCTATAGTAGAGGACAGTATATAGTCTTTTCCTAATCTTCTCAAGTCACTCTTTTTGATTAAGAGATTACAAAATACTGGATGAAGAAAAACGTTGAACGAGAACTGTGAATCACTTATGAATATACGTAAATTATTTTAATCTTACATATTATAGAGTATGAAAAACGAAATAAGAAAATATATGTCAGTTAGTATACTACTCTAAAGAGCTTTTCAAATGGGTGAGTCAGGACTTTTTTATACAATTAAACTAGAATTGGTTCTCGTTTTAGAGCAGAATAATGAATGGACACGACAAATCTGTAACCTCGTGCACTCATCCATGTAGCTTGTGTCTAAACGGGAACATCACGAGCAAACCTTAATTTAACATGGAACTTGAGATTGTTTAACTGAAAGTTACCAACTACTATTTTATTATAGTTTATATATAATATAGTTTATATTATAGTTTATTATAATGAAAAAGTAGATTTATGATCATACGTATCTCCATGTTAAAAAATAATAAAACAACTTTATCAAATTGGAAGGAGACAAATCCGGTTATTACACGGTGTTTTATAGTTAATTTTTCAGATATAAATATCAGACATAATTTCAAATTGACTGAGTTCATTAATCTATTGATTAAACATTCGACGTACAGCCTGCTTCAAGATAGATTTCAAAAGAAATTGTGAAATGTTTACTTTTCAACGTAATATAAAAATATCTCAACGCTTTAGTTAACGGACTGTTTTGTCCTTGAAATTTCACTAAACGCTACAGAGAAGACCTCCACAATTGTAATAGGTTTTTCAATTTGATGCAGCAACGAATTATGTTGTTCCTTTGAAATAATAGATGCAGGAAATCAAATCTATGGAAATTCTTTGGCATCTTTTGATAGCGTTTGCTTGAAATATATGTAAATATGAAGTTTTTACTGTTTTCAATTACATGTTGATGCATTGTTTTCTTAAAACTTCAATGTTTTCCTATTTCGACTCAACAGATTTGATACTATATTCCAAAAAAGAAAACAAATACGTATGTATAATTTTCTTGACAAATGTTATGGAAATCCTTGAATATTTCTTCATTCACTTATCAACTTGAGCATTTTCTTAAAGCATCATCCTCTCCAAACTATAAAGAGACGTTGCACAGTGTATTTCGTCTGCATCCATTGACATATTTATCTTTCTATTATATAGACATAGTAGCAGTCATTAAAATGCCACTTAAAAACCGCTATGCCTCATTAATTGTTACACCAGCTATCTATTAGAGGTCTTTTTTAATACTTTTCACAATACTTTTTAATATGATGTGTGTTACAAAGCCATTTGTAAACCTGATTAATGTATTTATTTTTCAGCTGTAGATCCTCGTTAGATATCCCATTTACGATTTGTTTGCAAACATTTAAGTCGTTTACTTTAAACTGTTACGTTTTCTTTCGAGATAATAAGCAGTTTTCCTAAAAATACCAATAATTTTCTTGAGTTACATTGTGTCAATTCACATTAACGATGATCAATACTAATGATTCTCGCCTTTTGGTGATTTTTTTTTGAATTTCCTGTTTGTTGTTTTACTGTAAATACTGTTATTCCTGGGGTATTTTTCATACAGTCGACAGTCCAAAGATGAATTTTGAGAAACTTGCTAGACACGTGTTACTGAAGTTTAATTATCGAGGCTTTTACGGAATTATATGTTTCAAACAAATATAAAGCACGTGAGTTCTAACAAACTTTGAGATTTAAAGGACAGGCACTTTAACAACGACATAGGTGGCAGAAAGCTGGTGTCTTATAAAGACATATATCTTTATATTATATATGATGTTATATCTTAGCATGGAGAAGTGATGTGCCAAAGATCCCAGTTAAAACCAAAAGTGTCGTTGTTTAGACGTTGAACAATATTTTATAACACAAATATTGATGCTGTTTGCTGTAAGAACTAATATTTCTACGGCGCAGTTTTTCAACTTACATTTTCGTAAAGTTAGTTGCAAGTTGTAGAAGGCGTACTATGTTGACAAATAATGAAATAGTGTGGCCTGTGAAACCGAAATGACTGTAAGATAAATGAAGTTTTAACTGTTTGAGGTTGGACTGATTCCTGACGTTTCTAATCTGTTGAAAACGATCTGAGATTAGACACCAGCACCTCTGTTAAGGGAAAATACGCTGCACGTGAATTTATTAAAAAGAAAAGAAGTGAATTATGATAATTGTATTATATCAAATGTGTTGGGAATTTTTAAAGAACAGATAAAACAACAGGGAGTCATTCCGAAAAGTGGTGACTTTTTTGACAGAATGAAAAAGACAACAACATAATAAAATATTGATGAAAACATGACGAGATAAAATCTATATGGATTATACTATGGTGGTACCATCATGGTTATTATAACATTCTACTTAAGTTTACTCTTCATTGCAAAAATTCAATTTTGAATTTGAAAATCTCCAGGGAAATCATCTTGTAATGCATCGTGGATATGCTTTGACACTGAATCATTTGACTCAAAGGTGACGTTAGTTTTACAAATTGTTAAAACAAATGATTTCTTGAATGCTATTCCAATTTTCCTTTTTGAAGATATCAATAGTTTTTGTCAATTTATTTTATGTAAATAATAAATTGACGAATGTCTGTTTCAGTTGATTTATTCAAACAGTTTGGATGTATTCGAATAAGTTTTACCCACATCTATCGTGGACTTGCGGTTTACTTTAATCGCTACACCTAAGCTATCACATTCATAACCACAGGTAGAACATTTCAATCATGATTTGTGGCTACATAGCTTTACTTTAAATTAACAAGTTAACTACTCTATGCTGGCTTTCAAGACCAGATCTGGTTTGGTCCAGACAGATCACTGGTTTGGTCCAGCAACCTAGACACACAAGGTTTCGTGGCTACATAGCTTTACTTTAAATTAACAAGTTAACTACTCTATGTTGGCTTTCAAGACCTCGGGACAGGTCACTGGTTTGGTCCAGTAACCTAGATACACAAGGGCATTTACGTAATTGGCCACTCAAAAATCACTTTCACATAAAGTGACGTTGATAATTGTGCAAATAAGAGTCTATAAATATAATTTGTTCGATTAATAAACCAAACAGTCAATGTTAACAAACAAGCAATTATATCTGGTTGAAAATTCTGTAAATCTTTTCAGTATGTAAATAAGTGCCCATAAAGGATATGGAAATATCACACCGCATAAAACTAGGGCAGTGCTCTTTTCATACAAAGATCATACTTATGTGATTAGTATGTATAAAAAAATCGTGCTCGACTCGCAATCTGTGGGTCAAGAGCTCAAACCCCGCCACCAAACATCCTCGTCCTATATTGTAGCTGACTAGGTCCAACTTTCTCTTGACTTGCAACAATTATCGGCCGACCTATAATTCGCTAGGACTAAAGTCTAAATGAGGAAAAATGTGTAATGTAATGTATATCATCTTGCTGTTCCTCTGGCCTTTTTTAGTTTTACTGGTTGATATTCAAAATTATTTTACTTTTCATAACTTTCATGCGTATCCATTCATTACTTTGTTTGTCCCGTAGTAATTGCTTTATTATAACCTTCTGTTTATCTCAACTAGTGATGCCACCTAACATCAACTGAAATTATAACTTTAATCCATCATTATAACATTACAACTGTTTTGCTTCTGTCGCTGAAAAGCGTCATTCTCTGAACTGCTAACAACGAAACAAAAGACCATGAAACACGTGAAAAAATACGTGAAATTAGGATTACGATTTGTCCTCTTTATTTGAAAGAAAAATGAATACTATATGTAACACAAAAAATACTTTATATACATACTATATAAAAGAAACCCGTTTCATATTTCACATGTAATGACACCTAATCACATATTAAGTCAGTTTGATAAAGATTAGCATTATCTTTGATCATAGGTTGTCATGACACGAAGTGATCAAGTGAAGAAATGCTCTGATAAACATGGTTTTTATTACACCTGCAGCATACATTGTTTTACAATGACTTCATTGTTTATCACTGGTTAACAAATATATTTTTTGCTACCCGAAACACAATATAGTAGTAATCTAACAATAAGCTCTTCTGTATTTGATAAGTTGAAAAACTGGAAATATTTAATAATAGCTTATAACGTTTTTTTATTCATATTTTAGTTCGACAAATATGAAACTTCCTGAAAATGAAACCTGTTGTTTTTGGTTTGGTTCAGTTGTGTTTACTAACAAAACTCACCCCCAGTGGCTCAGTCTGTGGACTTACAATGCTAGAAACCGGGTTTCGATACCCGTGGTGGACAGATCACAAATAGCCCATAGTGTAGCTTTGTGTTTAATCCAAAACAACAACAACAACTAACAAAACTCACCTCCAGTGGCTCAGTCTGTGGACTTACAATGCTAGAAACCGGGTTTCGATACCCGTGGTGGACAGAACACAAATAGTTCCTTGTGTAGCTTTGTGCTTAACTCGAAACAACAATTAACACCACTCATCAGTGCTATCTAGTGAGTTACAATGAAAATAATCCAATAATTATAATAACAAGATTGTGATTTCATTCTGTCCTCTAGTGAACATTCGTAATGTTCACAATTTATAATATGATGTGTATTACCACTTCGATTATTTCTGTTAAATGTATAAGAATTATTGACAGAAATCTATCTATAATGACAGAACATTATCAGATCGATGATCATTATACAGAATATTACATAAACATAATTTCATTTACCAATAAAACATTGTATTCCAAAAATTACAATTTTCTAAACAAGGTGTTTGCAAAATGAAATACAAAATTTTTTTAATATAACAGAACTGATATATTACATCAAGCAGTTTAAAAAACGACGATAGAAGTAAAGTAATGATTTTTACAAACGTCAGAAGGCCCTCTGGACGCTTGAATTGTAATTATGTTTATAAAAGCTTATCATTCCTTAAAGAGTTTAATGTTTTATCAAAATACATACATGGTATATTACACATGATACTTTACAAAACAGCTTTACTTAGATTTTACATTCATGGCCAGCTTGTTAAGTCACTCGACTAGTATTCCGAGGGTTCCTGGTTCGAATGCTGGTCCTACCAAACATGTTCGCCCTTTCAGCCGTGGGGGCGTTATGATGTGACGGTCAATCTCACTATTCGTTGGTAAAAGAGTAGCTCAAAAGTTGGGGGTGGATGGTGATAACTAGCTGTTTCCCTCTAGTCTTACACTGTTAAATCAGGGACGGCTACCGTGGATAGCCCTCGTGTAGTTTTGCATGAAATTAAAAACAAACAAGTTTGCGTTTTCTTATAAAAAAGCCACATCGGACTATCTGCTGAGCCTACCGAGGGGAATCGAACCCCTTATTTTAGCGTTGTAAGTCCGTAGACTTACCGCTGTACTAGCGAGGGGCTGAAAAAACAACTTTGTTGCTACATTCATGTAATGACATAAAGTCGTGCTCGTGAGAGGACTGGACTAATGCATAACAGCAGGACAATGCTAAAATATAATATTTTGAGAAAGAATAAAATAATATGACTACATCATGGAGCTCTCTACTAACGACTGATAAACTAAGGCCACAACAAAGTGACTTAATCTAAATAAAAGCACGAAAAGACTGCCATGATGCCTTCTAATAAAAAATAACAAGAGGTAGATGCAATATGGCGTTACCTGGTAAATAACAAAACACCGTCACTAAGCAAAGTGTTGTTTTCTATTAAGAAAGAAAGGTACATGAATGTTACATGGCTCTTATCGTATAACAAGAAGAAGAAATACATCAATAATTGTGTCTGGTAAAACATAACAGAATGTGACTGTAACGTAGGCCTAGAACGGCCGAAAGTATATCAAAGCTAATACTTTGTGATAGATAATAGAAAGACGGGACTGTAACAGGGTTCTTGTCCACAAGGAGCAGCAAATAGTATATCAAAATTAATACCTTCTGATAAACAATAGAAATATGGGACTGTGACGTGATTCTCTTTTAAAGAAAAACTGTGCAACATAAAGTTTCAGAAGATGGAAATAAAAACAATAGAAGATATTTGTTGAAATCTGATACATGAATGTTCTCCTGAGTTTAGTAAATATGCACTTATTTATTGTTTCAATAATAGTTGCAGAAGATAGTTGTACTTGTAGTTATATGTGAAAAAAAGCGTGTTTGTATTTACTAGTAACTGTTTTATTGTTTGTATATAATTAATCGCATAACTATACGATGGGCTATTTAATCTGGGCCCATACAAGCTATCGAAACCTTATTTTATTGTCATATGCCTTCAGAAAGACCAAAGTGCCACGAGGGGGCGTTAGTAATTTGAAACAGTAATATTACTTCAAGCTAATTAGCAAACATTTTTCACTTCAGTTGTGTTTTATGAAATGCTAGGAAGTCCTCTTAGATAATATAAATCCAACTTCTCCAGTTTTGTGTTCTTAAAAGTTAATTAGACATGTATGTTTGTTTGTTTTGAATTTCGCGCGAAGCTACTCGAGGGCTATCTGCGCTAGACGTATATGTAATATTGTAAACACGACTCGCCTCATGTGTTTCAAGACAATATGAAACTAGTTAGGCTTTTCGAATGTTCGTCTTATTGCAGTCTTTTCTTTTTCTCATTCAAAGCTAGACTTCTGTTGGTTTAACACATGTTTTATTTTAACTTTCATTACGTAAAGCTTTTTGAATATGGTAAGTATTTTATCAATTTAATTAATTATTAAGTATTGATTCTTTGTAATTGTTTTATTAGTTAAGGCTGTCTCGATTCAGTTAAAACTGAAAATTACTTTGAACTTCTTGCTTTCAATATATTCATTTATTGATTTCTAATTAGGTAGATTATTCTAATTTTGACAAAGCAGTTTTATCTGTTTTCTATTTAACTACGTATTTACGTATTATTTTTGCACATTTATTGTAATACGTCATTTTCGTTACTAATACGTCACTTCAGTTAGTAATTTGATTTGATGTCAACAGTAAAAGTAAAACATAAAGTAATGAATTTCTCGGCCAGTTAGTGAAAGAATTAACTTGGATATAAGCTTATCGTTTAGGCTTAGTTAAGTTAATTTGGGTTCGAGGCTAATTGTATATGAAACAAGCTGTTTAGTAAGTTTTCTCATGTGATTCAGCTGAAACTTCTGCTAAAATTTAGGGTTCGATTCCCGTGGAAGACATACTGGGTAGTTTTGTTTTAACTAAGCAACGTGTAATCAGTTTTAAGCACAGATATTAAAATTTTGTACTTGTTACTGTATTTCTCTTGTTTGTGTGTTCTCCTGTCTGTAACTAAAATAAAATGTATGATAAAAGTAAAAAATATTGCTTTTGAAATTTATAAGTTTAACTTAACAGATTAAAAAGATAAATATTGAAGGGTAAAAGGATAACAATCAAGAATTTTAAGAAATATGAGAAACCGAAGAGTAACATAAGTTCGAGAAACTGCTTTCAGTCATCAACAATGCGACATCCTCCCATATACAGGTGAGAAAAGAAAGATTTACATAGTGATATTCAAAACTGAGAAATACCAAGTTAATAAGTCTATTATACTCTGTCTCAGCCGAGAGCACTTTCAAACAAACGATTAATCAAGTCATAAATGGTGCGAAAAGTGAGATGTTAGGCTAGTTGAGATTACAATACATTAAGTGAGGTCAATGAGGTCAAGAGTTCGAGAACCTAGATAATTACAATTGCAAACAATCTTATCGTAGAAAGAGTGAATAGTATATATACTAAAAACGCTCAGCATGACCGAGACATGATTCACCAGCTTAGACAAATGCAGCCTCTCCGAGAAGCTAGAAATCTTAACAATAAGCCAGAAGTTATGAAATTAATATCTGACTCAGCATCTGTATCATTCATATCTCTAAAAGCAGAGAATATCTGTGTACTTAAGTAGACTTAACCAAAGTGCTGAGTAAACGAAGAAATTGAACTTAAGGAACTTTCTTGGCTTAAAGTTCAAATAAATGTGAAATACTTCGTCACATATACAGCATTTAATATATGTTTGTGATTTACTAGTGACACCTAGACTATTGCTAATGGAAGTAAATTATGGAAGTAGAATGTGGTATTAATGTATGTTTGCTGTACATAATTAATTAATTAATTATGTATAACTAAGAACACAGTGAAATAAATACATTGTAAGGAATGAATATATACATAAATAACACTATGTAACAAAATTTTACTTTTTCTTGTTCCTGGGCAAAGGTGTCATTTCCCAATTGCTTTTGCCTAAATGGAAAAGACCTATTTTCCTCTTCAAACTTTGCTTTTGTGACCTGGGAGCGTATAACGAAAACATGATGGGAGAATTTATTTGAGGCTCATACGTGAAAGTGATTTACATTACAGTTGCAAACCTCGAAAAACTACTCACTTCTAAACGTTTTGTTCATTTTGTATAACTTTAGTATAAATACATGTAAATCTTGATTCATGTTTTGTTTATTCAGACCTTATGGGCCCGGCATGACCAAGCGTGTTAAGGCGTGCGACTCGTAATCTGAGGGTCGCGGGTTTGCATCCCCTTCGCGCCAAACATGCTCGCCCTTTCAACTGTGGGGCGTTATAATGTGACGGTCAATCCCATTATTCGTTGGTAAAAGAGTAGCCCAAGCGTTGGCGGTGGGTGGTGATGACTAGCTGCCTTCCCTCTAGTCTTACATTGCTAAATTAGGAACGGCTAGCACAGATAGCCCTCGAGTAGCTTTGTGCGAAATTCAAAACAAACAGACCTTATGTAAATGAAGATGTGCAAATTTGCCTGTTTTACATAGACAATATGTTAATTTTAAATTTCATTATCCAGGTCACAAAAGCAAAGTTTGAAGGGAATAATGGACATTTTCTGTGCTTTTACAACATAAGCAATAAAGAAATAACACATACTATCTAGTAACAAAATTTGTGTTACATAGTATAATGATTTCTATTTACGAAAAGAATGTGCCTTACATTTCAGCTAGTATAAGACAGAATGCATAAGGATGTTAATGTATTAATTTGTAAACAACATAAAAATGCTTGAAATTCACTTTGCTGCTTAAATAGTTTCGTCAATGAATTCTGTACCAAACACGAAATACCACAATACGAAGTGTTATACATAATGATAATATTACGTAACTCTCTTATAAATTTAAGTCCAGAAATAAGTCCAACCTATTCAACCTACACAAATAATCTGAAAATTACGATATTAAAACTGTTACAACGTGTAACAAAAAATTATTTTAATCTGAACCGTTCTGCATCATTGCTGGCTTGTTTACAATATTGTTTTTATATGACGTGTGAAAGACGTCATAAAGTAGTTTATTATTTAGTATTTTGTGCTTTTATATTGTGTTTAACATTACTGACTTGGTTAATTTATAACCTAGCTAGAGATGTTAGTATTTTGAACTAAATCAAAAATGTTTATTCTATTGGTTCTTCTATTCATACGTGGACCGTAAATGTAATTCAAAATTAATTGACAAATTGATTGTTTTATAACACATTACATTAAGAGTTGTTACAACAAACAACTAACAAAATAATAATGTACTACGTTCCATTTAATATTTTTTTATACTTGTAATAATTTCAATGTATCTATTTATAATGCTTCCAATTCTGTCAAATGTCTTGTTGCATGACTTATGTTTTGTTGTGATTATCACCACTTTTAATACTGCTGATAACTTTACTTCCTGAGTCATGAAGTTTCCCTCATCAAAGATCGTATCTGACAGAAAAATACTTTTCGTAAATCCACTGTCACACGCTGTGATCCACAGTTTTCTTGTATAATTTTATTAAATGTTGGTGCAGCCTCATTAAACCGAGTACTTCATACAAAAAACAACAACATTATATTCGAGTCAGCTGTGCTTTGCACCTTAAGTTCAGTTTAATCGAGCTCCGAATTGGATATAATCAGTACCAAGTTATTCATCCCTTTCCTTGTATTGGATATAATCAGTACCAGGTTATTCATCCCTTTCCTTGTATTGGATATAATCAGTACCAAGTTATTCATCCCTTTCCTTGTATTGGATATAACCAGTATCAGGTTATTCATCCCTTTCCTTGTATTGGATACAATCAGTACCAAAGTTATTCATCCCTTTCCTTGTATTGGATATAATCAGTACCAAGTTATTCATCCCTTTCCTTGTATTGGATACAATCAGTACCAAGTTATTCATCCCTTTCCTTGTATTTAATACAATCAGTACCAGGTTATTCATCCATTTCCTTGTATTGGATACAATCAGTACCAGGTTAGGTTATTCATCCCTTTCCTAGTATTTAATACAATCAGTACCAGGTTATTCATCCCTTTCCTTGTATTGGATACAATCAGTACCAGGTTATTCATCCCTTTCCTTGTATTGGATAACAGTACCAATCATAACAGTACCAGGTTATTCATCCCTTTCCTTGTATTGGATATAATCAGTACCAGGTTATTCATCCCTTTCCTTGTATTGGATATAATCAGTACCAAGTTATTCATCCCTTTCTTTCCTTGTATTGGATATAACCAGTACCAGGTTATTCATCCCTTTCCTTGTATTGGATACAATCAGTACCAAATTATTCATCCCTTTCCTTGTATTGGATATAATCAGTACCAGGTTATTCATCCCTTTCCTTGTATTGGATACAATCAGTACCAAATTATTCATCCCTTTCCTTGTATTGGATATAATCTTGTAGTACAGTACCAAGTTATTCATCCCTTTCCTTGTATTGGATAACAGTATCAAGTTATTCATCCCTTTCCTTAGTATTTAATACAAACAGTACCAGGTTATTCATCCCTTTCCTTGTATTGGATACAACCATACAATCATCCCTTTCCAGGTTGGTGGAATAGTACCAGGTTATTCATCCCTTTCCTTGTATTGGAGATAACCAGTACCAGGTTATTCATCCTTCTCCTTGTATTGGAATAAAAGTACCAGGTTATTCATCCCTTTCCTTGTATTGGATAAATAACCAGTACCAGGTTATTCATCCTTCTCCTTGTATTGGATATAACCAGTACCAGGTTATTCATCCCTTTCCTTGTATTGGATATAATCAGTACCAAGTTATTCATCACTTTCCTTGTATTGGATATAATCAGTATCAGGTTATTCATCCCTCTCCTTGTATTGGAGATAACCAGTGCCAGGTTATTCATCCCTTTCCTTGTATTGGATTCAATCAGTACCAGGTTATTCATCCCTTTCCTTGTATTGGATACAATCAGTACCAGGTTATTCATCCCTTTCCTTGTATTGGAGATAACCAGTACCAGGTTATTCATCCCTTTCCTTGTATTGGAATACCAGGTTATTCATCCTTCTCCTTGTATTGGATATAACCAGTATCAGGTTATTCATCCCTTTCCTTGTATTGGACATGTACCAGGTTATTCATCCCTTTCCTTGTGATGGAATAACCAGTACCAGGTTATTCATCCTTTTCCTTGTATTGGAGATAACCAGTACCAGGTTATTCATCCTTTTT